>NC_057801.1:745115359-745187477 GCF_018294505.1 Triticum aestivum
CTGCTATTGGCGAGCTCCGTTCGGGTGCCCCCCGGCGACACGCAGTTGACGCGGATGCCGTCGCCCGCCCACTCCACAGCGAGGCTCCGGGTGAGCTGGTTCACGGCCGCCTTGCTCGCCGAGTACACCGACATGTGTGAGTTGGCCATGAGCCCGCAGGTGGAGGAGATGTTCACCATGGGTGTGTTTGGTTACCTGGATGGCTCTAGCCTGCATCGCATGGGGGATCCTGAGTGAGCCTGGCCTGGGTGAGCTGATGCAAGTATGAGCTGAGATGTGTGTTTGGTGGATTGTACGAATATGGTGCATGAGACATGCTGTATAAGACAGATGTTGATTGATAGGCTGCATCAGTACTTGTTTTCTTAGTCAATTAGAGACACGGCAACCCATCTGAACTGAAACCCAAACTGAAAACAAGTACTTGTAAGGCAAATCTGAACATAAATCAAACTCAAAAAGTTTGTTGACAAAGAAAACAAGTGCTTCCAACAGTTTGGACTGAACTGAAATCAAACTCTCTCCAACAGTTTGGAGATTTCCTTGGAGTATTGACAAGTACTATTTGATTTCAGTTTCGAGACAAAGAAAACAAATCTGAACTGAAATCAAACTCCCTACAGCAGTTTGGATACTTGTTTTCTTTATCTACCAGATTTTAGTTTGGAGTAAAACAAATCTAAACTCTAATCTGAACCAAACTGTAAGAGGTAGTGCAGGCAGCGACACTAGTCAGGAGAGACCACTCTGGTAGATGGGGTTTCGGGGAGGAGATGGCCGTGGTGGAGGTGGGATTCCTGGAGGACATGCTAGCGCCGGAGATTCGACTCCAGTAACTGGATTGGCGGCGGTGGCGCGGTTCAAGGGGAGAGATGTGGAAGAAACGCGGCGCCGGTTGCGTATCGCGACGCGCAGGTGCTCCCCTCTCCCTCCCCCCTTATTCCTCTCGGGCGGTAGCAGGCGGCGTGGCGAGCTCCGGCGAGCTCGTCGGCAGGCGGCGGTGCGCGCAAGGATGGCGGAGTTCAGCGACAGTGGATGAGCGTCGGCGATGTCGTCATCCGGCGAGGGCGTGGAGGCGCGCCGACGGTATCATACTCCGGCGAGGGTGTGGAGTAGCGCCGGCGGCGTCATTCTCCGGCGAGGGCGGCGAAGTCGTCGGTAGACGATGGGGTGCGATTGCGAGTTGGACGGGAAACGACGAAGCGGAGTGGGTTGCATCGCGGGTGCAGGGAAAAGGTAGGAGCGAGCCTGCACGAGAGAAACGCTCCGATCCTGCGTTTCACTCGGCCTGGCTGGGAGGCCTCTTTTTGCATAGGCCAGGCTGAGGAAGTCATGCAGCCGACCAAACATGGGCTATTTTGCATCTCGGGTGCGAGCCACCCAACCAAACACGCCCCATGCTGCCGCCGCCCGCCGCACGGACGAGGAGCGGGTGCACGAGCTGGGCGAAGTGGAAGCAGGACTCTAGGTTGGTGGCCATGAGGCGGGCGTAGTCCTCGGGCGTGCGCTCCGTGGCCTACGTTGCACATACTTGGATACGTATCGGATACACGATACGGAGATACGCCCGATACACTAATTTTCTGAAAACATGGATACAGGAATACGTTTATATATAGATATTACATATATCAATTATTAAAAATATAGAAAACAAAATAGAGCTTCTAGGTCAAAGCATGTCTCAATAGGATTATTCCCTTTGTTTTGATGCACTTGGTCCAGTTTCATTAATTGGCAGTGAAATTTTCATGGGTTTGTTGATCCAATCAGTGCATCGACTCTCTCTTGCTCACCTTTCAATTGAACAAGAACATTGACAGTCATGTTTTGGCATGAACTCACTCCCATATTGGATATCTTTAAAAGGTGTGCCTTTATTATTGAGGGGATTTCATGTCGAACGAGGGGTTTCAGGTATCCAAAAAGTATCGCAAAAGTATCCCAAGAGTATCAAAGATTATTTTCTTTTTTTAAAATCAAAAAATCGAGGGATACTTACAGGATAAGTATCGAATCGTATCGGGGCAGTATCCAACTGGATACGCGCGCTTTCTGAAGTATCCGTGCAACGTAGTCCGTGGCCGCCCCGTAGAAGGACTGGCCGGCGTTGTTGACGAGGATGTCCAGCTTGCCCCCCATCTCGGCGCGGGCCGTGGCCACGAGCCGCTTCCTGTCGCCGCGCACGGAGACGTCGGATGCGGAGCCCGGAACGCGGCCGCGCAGTCGGCCGGCGTCCGCGTCGGCCTGCCAACCGCGCAGGCGCTCATGCAGGTCGGCGTCGCTCCGGGAGCAGGTGTGCACCCGTACGCCAAACCCCGTGAGCTCCTCCACGATCGCGCGCCTGAGCTCCGGGCGCAGGTACGCAAGTGAGTGAGTGTGTGTGATCAGTAACAAAACACAGTAGCTAGCCTGCATGAAAGAAAGATGCATGCAGGGGCAGGGCGTACCCGATTCCTTTGGTTCTGCCGGTGACGAGGGCCCTCTTGCCGGCGAGGCTCCTCTCGGCTTGCTGCTGCTGCCATCTCCGATCCACCGATGTGTCTACTTTCTATCTCTGAGATTAGCTAGTCTCCATTTTTAATGGAGCAGTTGGCGAATAATCTTCATAGTTTATTTTCGTCCCACCTTTCGCTGTTTTTTTTTCGTATGTCCTCCCACCTCTGTCGAACCTACGACAAAAAACCAGCAAAAAAAACATCGATTCGCACGCACATACGAGCGAGAACCACAGTAGTCTAGCACGCACGACCCGCACAGCAGATCATTCGCCGCCGCCCTCCGTCCCTTCGCACCAGATCCATGCCTTCGCTGCCGCCGCCGCCGATCCATCCCTTCGCCGCCGCCGACCCATCCCTTCCGCGAGCCCTAGCCGCCGCATGTCTCCCGTTTAACCCCTCGTTTATCTTTTCGCCCGATCTGGATGCAGCATGATCGCGGGAGGAGATGAGGGAGACGAGGATGCGTGTCACCTCAAAACGTGTCCGCCGCCGCCCTCCCTACACACCAACGCCGGCCTCACCTTGGAGTCACGCAGCCTCTCCTTCATCATTCCGATGCGGTGTTGCTCGCATCTCAACTTGACATCGCCCCTGCCTTGTTGGCCTCCTCCTTCCCATAGTCTGTGGCCGCGACAGTTGCCTAGCGTGCTGCAGCGGCGGCGAGCTCGTTCTCCTGCGCCCATGTCCACCCAGGATGTCTGCTACTTCTCCTCCACCTGTTGCTGCTGCCGTGCCCGGCGGCGGAGGATCCGAATCCCACCCGCTGGCCTGGAACAACAAATCCCATAGGGTAGCCGGATCTGAGTCTCCCCACGCGACCTTCTCGATCTGCGGCTGCGGCAGGTGCAGAACTCCCCGATGATGGCAAGGTCGTCGCTAACTCATTTTCTATGGATCGGATTCATGAAGGACCAACTAATAAGTTTTTAGCATGCACTGATTTTTTATGAGGCGGCCAAAATCCCTCTCATGCGTGAACCATACACACAGAACGACCTAATACATACCTTTTGTTTATCACCTGATGGGTGTACGAATATGTATATGAAGACTACATGATCATCTATAACATGTCATGTTGTGTATGAAGTTTAACGTAATCATACACTCACTCAATCTATGCTGTTTGCTGCCTGTGTATACATGGTAGAGTGGCTGCTTTACTTTTGTGTGTTCAGAAACTCATTCAGTGACTTCAGGGTGCAGGTACAAATGATGGTGCTGAGTGTGGATGGGAACGACGGGACGCTTATGTGCGTGCTACCTGCCATTGCAAAGACTTCTTATTTTTCTAATAGCTCAATGTATTGTAATGATTCTGATGGTGAATTAGTGATATACGCGAAACATTACCATGTTTCTCTATTGTAATTTGATGATCATTATTTCATTGCAGGTACACACTTGTTGCGGACTGATGTATTGAATTGAACTTTTGATGATTTAAATCCTTGTCCAATTGCAAGTGGCCTGTAAGAAAAAGCAGGGTTGAATGCACATTACCATCACACTGCCATGTAATTTTTGTTCATACACAATCGTGTTGCTACAGTTCTATTTATAGTTTTATTTTGCCATTTTGTATTTGTCTTTGTCCATGGTTAGATCATGTGGTCTTTATGCTTGATCGTTATGAGTCAGTGAGGTGAGAATGAGCGGTAATGGCTTACATAATAATGCCACCAAGTTTATAGTATCACTAAATTATTTTGCTAATTCATTCGACATTACTGTCATTTATGGTAATTCTTTCAACATTAGATACATGGTGAGCCCAAGCTAAATATCGCATGAGTTGTTACTCGAGTGGGATGCTATTTGCTTGATTCACTCAATCAACGATGTCTATGTCCAAGATGAATTGTGAACAAACAAGCCTGCACAAGGTAGTGCACGCTCACTATATATTCATGAGAGTGATTTATCCTTTCTTGTATGATCCGTATTACTGCAGCCCATTCAATTGTCCTGCGGTCACATATATATCCCTTTTAAAAAACTATATATCCATGAAAACAGTGCCTATTTTCTTGTATGATCCTTATTGCTACATCTTTATTCCTGTTGTAGATGGCCCTGTTTTCCATATCTCATCCTATGGTTTTAAGGACTCTCCTTACTTGGCCTTGTTCTGTTATGGCACTTCTCAAATGCTGGGTTTCCATGTCCAATCATGCAAAGTCCATCTGACGACTTCCTAAGGGAAATCATACCGACTTCGACAGTATCATAGCCATGTGCAAAAATCTACAGGTATATTTTGATTTTGATATGACATAAATTATGATATTATGTCCAACCATTTTAGTCAACTTGATGGCCAAATGTTCGTTCGTCGTGAGAGATAAAAAGCTTTGTAGTTATTAACATGATGATCAAGGAATATCTCATCAATGAGCATGGACACTGCTGTACCAATCCGGACATTAAAAGCGACATACAAGTCATTGGCTGAAGCTCCCTTGTTGAATCAACGATTGCAAAATTGATTGAGAAGGTACTAAACTACTGCATATTTGTCTTGTCGCTAATCATAGAGTAGGAATGCCACAATCAACTATGTTAGATTGACATCCTCTGTGCGGAAATATGACACTGCAATATCCATAAACCATAACGAAACAAGGTGTAATGTAGGAAGGTCCTTATTTGAAAAGTAAAGGAAGAGCCAGTGATGTAGCAAGAATTGGTATTGTCACTTAGAGATCGTTGTTAATTGTGTCAAGAGACTGGAAGTACTTATGGAGCAGACTTGTATTATATATGCTTATTGCTCTCTCAATTGGCACCATATTTATCGACATTGGTCAGTCATTGTCATCTGTAGTGGTTAGTGTCACTGCAGTATTACATTTTAATTTACTGGACATTTCTATTCTTGAGTAAATTTATGGTATTTACTAATTGATGCTCAAAGGTCGCATTGTTCTGACAGGTTAGGATTTCTGCAATATTTGTCTTTGTTTCATTTGTTGTCCCTCTGAGTGTTCGTGGAGTGACTGCTCATACTGATGAGATCAAGGTTGGTTTTTCTTCTTCTTTAATACAGAATTGCAACAGTATGGCCACTTCTTTTCTAGTAATTTTATCTAAAGGAGTAATTCATATGTCGTGGAAGTACTTCTAATATTGCTCACTAACTTGGCACCATATTTATCAACATTGGTCAGTCATTGTCATCTGTAGTGTTTAGTGTCAGTGCAGAATTACATTTCAATTTACTGGACATTTCTATTCTCGAGTAAATTTACGGTATTTACGATTTGACGCTAAATGTTCGCATTGTTTTGACAGGTTAGGATTTCTGCAATATTTGTGTTTGTTTCATTTGTCATCCTTCCGAGTGTTTGTGGAGTGACTGCTCATACTGATGAGATCAAGGTCGGTTTTTCTTCTTCTTTAAAGCAGAATTGCAACATTATGGCCACTTCCTTTCTAATAATTTTAACTAAAGAATATGTGATTTATACCTAGAATATGTTGGTGAAAACAATAAGCACCAAAAACCATATCAACACACTGTTTCCTCCTATGCAGATATATTTTCATGAGGATTCAAATTGGCATTCCGGGACACTGGTTTTCCTACTAGGCCACTACCTAGCCAATATTCCCTTCGTATTTCTGGTGTCCATTTCGTGGTCGCTAATTTTCTACTTCATACTAGGCCTCAGGAATGAGTTTGGTTCCTTATGTACCTATAGTCACCATCTTTATGTGCCTATTGGCGAACGAAGCACTTGTGATGATTCCTGCATACATCTGGTTCGAGACTTACAAGTGCACCCTAACCCTCATTTGCATATATGTAAGTTTCCATCCTGTTATTCTTTCAAGTGGGCACAAATAATGAAATGAACCACAATTAAATAACCATGGCTACTTCAGGTTATCATGATGCTGCTGGCTGGGTATTTCAAATCCAAGACGCAATACCTTTGCCCGTGTGGAACTATCCGCTGTCCTAGATCTCATTCCATATATATGCCGTCCAGGACCTATCTTTCCTCGACCGGGTCTGGCATCCTAACGAGCAATGCTGCTGTAGGGTTTGATCGAGAATGAGTATGTTGGTTGTTATGACCGGCATATGCTACAGCCCAGGCAGTTAGGGGCCTAGCCCAGTTATCTTATCGTTATTAGGGGCTTAGCCCAGTTATCGTATTTGGAGATTATATGAACTCATGTAAGGACTCGTTTGAAGTTGAGCAGAAGCAATCATATTTGCTCGGCTTCCTAAAGGGAGCCGGGAGACCTAACCCTAGCCGCCGCCTCCTGCGCCCTCTCTCTCTCGCTCGCTCTTGCTCCCTCCCTCCCTCCCTCCCATAACCTGAGAGCTCGTCCTGGTAGGGACCCGGTTCCTATCAACCCGGTATCAGGTGTCTCAAGCTCGATCATGTCCGCGCCACAGCCCACCACCTCCCTCCTGCTGCCAATCGCCGATGACCACCACGGCCAGCACGTCGTCCATCACCGGGTCGGTCTCCTCCCCCGCCTGGACGCCACCCGCGCCCGCCCCCGCCGTGCTCACTCCGGAGGAGATGACGGCGGCGCTTCAAGACCTGACTCAGGCGGTCCAGGTCATCCGCACCTTCCTCGCAGAGCACTATGGGCTGCAGCGGCCCGCCCCCGTCACCACCATCACCGGGCCACAGTAGCTCCCGTGGCCGCCGCCACCACCGGCGACCTCCGTTGCATCCATCATGCCGCTGCTACTGCTGCAGCCGCCGCCGCCACCACCGGCGATCTCGGGGCCGGGCCTTTCGTCGACGGCGCCCGGGGGGCCCATCCACCAGGTCCGTTTCCCCTAGCACCGGCGACCTCGCCTTCCTCCACGCCAACCTCCCTTCCTCCCCTATAACCTGAGAGCTCGTCCTAGTAGGGACCCGGTTCCTATCATTGGTACATCATTTGCAGTCAGGGCCACGAGGACAATACCCGGCATGCAGGCTGTTCGAGGCTTGTATGGGATATCATCATCGACAGGCACCAAGTGGACGAACCTTGATTTGTTTCTGATGATGATCGGCTACCAGTCATCTTGTATGTTTTGCTTTGTCTAAATGTGAGGATACATGTTAGGCTCAGCAAGCGCTGCTGCTGGCCTAGCATCGCAGTGGTGGAGCTCCAAAGTGAGTTGGCCCTGATCTATTGGAAGAAGTTTTTTTTTGTGTGTGTATACATTTGTGATTCCTTCCTAGGTTGACGATTCTGAAAGGTGAAGAAAAATGTTACAGAATTCATCTTCATCCATGGCAAGCGGCCATGCCGGCTTCTGTGACCTTGGTTGGCCTCCTGATGGCTCCTTCACACTCCAGCAGCTCGCGTGCTTCTATGTTTGTGTAGTGCAGGTACAGGTGTGCGCGGTTGGGGCGTCAATCACGTGTGGAAGCAACACTTCGGCCAGAACCCAGACTATGTACGCTTCAGGTAATGCAATCCATCATATATGCATATTCACGATTTGTTTGTTGGGTTACACTGGGAGCACGGGATGTTGTTGTGTGCTGGATGAACATGCAGATCCTGCCCACTTTCAAGCCATAGATCCAGTGAAGTCAATTTCAGTATATTCAAGACATAGACAGTAGCTTAGCAATTTCCATGGCTGAATTTTGTTTAAAATAAAGTTATGTGCAAAATCTGTAGGCTACATTATCCATACACAGGTATATACTTACATTTCATTATACAACACGTACATGTATGCCATTTTCTGGAATAATTCCATCTTGTGAATATGAACAACAATTTGAGAATGGCGCGGTGGCTGCTAAGTCCGACGGCTCATGGCTGATGGCAGAGTCCTTTGTGTATTCTCTTTTGATTTGTCATTCACCAAGTAAATGTCATCATTACTTGGACAACCGGTGACCATGGGGGACAAAGGCAAAGGTTGTGTTCCACCGTGTCCAATTCACATAAGTGCAGTTGATTTTTAATTTGATGTACATGCAATTTCTTTTTTCATTTTAATTCTATAAAAACGTGCATGTTGATTTCCAGCACTAAGATAGGAAGGCAGTTGCCGCCCTTGTCCCTTGCCGCTGGCCTGCCACGACGGTGTTAATCACTTGCTCACTTAGAACACGATGAAGTAGATTTTGTGATACGAGTGAGGGTTGAGAATGAGCAGGATGGGTGTTGGGGTTGGTCTGTTCAATTATGATTGTTTGAGTGGAACAATTTTCCTACTTTTGAAAATGTGGCAAATTGTATTTCATTAGAGATCGCTTTGTAGCAAATTGCATTAGTGAGCGGTTCATTTTTTCCAACCAAATTGTACAATTTTTTGGTTAGGATAGAAAGATAAATGTATTGCTGGTTGCTTCAAGAGTTTTTTTTTGAATTTGGTTGCTTCAAGAGTTAATAATAGACTTGCATGCCCAACAATGGACATCATACTTTTATTTCATGGTAAGCACGTCATTCTGCCTTCTTGGCTCGAGGGTGTCACGGGCGGCACACCCCTTGATGGCGATGACGGATTGACATGAATACGGGGGAGAGGAGTAGGATGGAGAGCGGTGTGGTTGGCAGGGGCCTCCTTGGCAGTCTGTGTGGAAATATAGTGTGAAAGATAGAGGAAGCTATGGCAATGGTGAGGTGAGCATCATCCGGTTTTAATGGAGAGGACTCCATCGAGAAATGTCCCACTACGGTAGGAAACCCAGCGTGAAGGAGAGGGTGGAGCAGGAAAAGAGAACTGTGGGCCATGGGGTTTGGTTTTTGTGTTGAGACCGCTTGTTGGAGTTAAGAAGGCGGATAGTGCGGACAACCACATTTCTCCCTCACATATCAGTTGGATTGCCCAAACCATTTTGGGAAGCCTGTGCGGTGTGTGAACACATCCAAACATATGAGAAAGAAATGTGTTTTGACCTTGAAGACGATCTTAATCACCTGTTTGATTCATTTATGTGCATTTTAGCCCGTAGCAACGCACGGGTATTCTATTAGTTAATATAATGATTTGGTTGTTGACCTTGGCTACATATGAATATATACGGTGCGACACACTCGCCACGGGAAACTAATGTCGTAAGGCCTGACATCAGCGACACACTCCCACGGGAAAATAATGTCGTAAAGCCTGACATCAGCCACATCCCGACGCGCGGCCGACGGCAAACGAATGGCGACGCTGGTAACTATTGTAATGAAAAAGTTGAACTCTTTGCAACCATCATCAAAGCCACTGCGATGTGCACATCACGAGTATCAGTATTCTAAGAGCATCTCCTGCCGTTGGCCCTCAGGGGGCGCGTAAAATCGCCGTCTGGGGCGAGCCGGCGCAAAAAATCGGTCTGAGGCGAGTCGATTCCCAGGCGCCGACCCCAGGGCCGCCCCCAGACACTGTTTATGTTAAAAAAAGAGTATTCAGCAAAGTTCGGTTAAAATTTGGCAAACTGGACATATATTAGACATGATCGACATTTTACGTAGCAAATTTATTAAAAAAATGCCGAAACTAGAACTATGGGCCGAAGAAGTCGCCGAGCGTGGCGAAGTCGCCGTCGTCGCCGCCATCCTCGCTGTCGTCGTCGTCGGCCTTCTCCTCCTTGACGCGGCTGCCCCTGCTGGACCCCTGCCCGGCGTGGCCATGGCGGACCGGTGGCGGTGGCGGCGCATCGTCGTCGTTGCTGTCGTCGAGGACGACGACACCTCCTTCGTCGCGGCCCCGGCGCCGATGTTCGAAGTGCTCTAGGGGCGCGGCAATGGCGCTCCATCTCCATCTGTAGCTAGTCATCGCGCGCCCATTTCAGGGCCGCCGCTTCGTCGAGCTCCCCGGCGCTGTGCTCCATCTTCACGGCGGGAAGCCCCGGCTCCGTTTTCCCGGCCGCGAGCCCCGGCTCCGTCTTTGGTTTGACGAAGCACGGAGGAGCTGAGGAGGAGGCGTGCCGGCCACCTTCATTTATGACAATGCCGGCGCTGCGAGTGCGCCGGTCGAGCGGCGTCTCCGCTGCAGGCTCGGCCTTGACGCCGAACACCGCCGGTGAGCCGGAGGAGTGGGAAGAAGAACGGGAGGAGGAGTGGGAGGAGGAAGTTGAGGAGGAGCCGAACCTCCTGGGCATCCATTGCCCGGCGCGCCGGCGGTGGACCGGGGCGGCCGCCGCGGTAGGGTATGCCAGCGGCGGGTCGTTGCCGCCCTCGAGGTGCTCCAGCACGTCCTGGAGCATGCGGCCGGGGGCACCCCACCATACGCGACGCCCTCACTGTTCTTGATGCCGCCCACCATCGGCGCCGCGTTGGTGGACGCCAGCCTCCACTAGTAGAAAAAGGACCTTATGTGAGATACATTAGTCCCGGTTCGATTTTGGCCCGGTACTAATGGTATCATTAGTACCGGTACGAACGGCTATGCATTAGTGCCGGTTCGTGTTGAACCTTTAGTACCGGTTCGTGTCACGAACCGGTACTACATGGGTGGTGGCAGGCTGGCGTCAGGCCAGGGCCCCACGAGCCCCTTTAGTCCCGGTTTGTGGCACAAGTCGGTACTAAAGGGCCAACCTTTAGTACCGGCTCGTGCCACCAACCGACACTAAAGGGGTCTAACCTATAGTCCCGATTGGAGACACAAACCGGGACTATAGGACAATTTTCAAACTTGAAAAAATCATAACTAAATCATCCTAATTCAGAAAAATACATATAATATATCAAAATTTGCAGAACAAAAAGATTGATCCGCTGAAACCAGGAGGAGTGAGTGGTGGAGGTCTGGGCCCATAACCAGGAGGCAGAGCTGGCTCGCATGTCCGACATGTTTCAGGACTTCCCCATCGCCGACGTGGCCACGTCCTACGACATCCCTCCCCGCCCTGTCCCAGCCTGTACCCGCGAACTCACGGCGGACGCCGACGGCGTCTACCATGTTACTGGCCTCATGCCGTACCACCGCAACATGGACGCGAACTGCGAGCACATCTACAACAGGGTCAGAGGCGTGCGGTTTATGCAGATCGCCCTGGCGCTGGTCAACCGCGACGGCGACCTCGCCTGCGTTTGGCGGTTCCACCTGGGTGTGCCGTCGGCCAAGGAGGAGCGATTTATGTTGAAGCTGGGTGTGGAGCCCTGCGTAGGCCGCGTCGACTGTGCCCGCTTCGGCAACGCTCTCAGGGCCTGCCGCGCCGTCATGATAACCGATGTCCCCTGGGTGACCTCAGACGGCGCTGAGGATATCGCCCACTTGGTAGACTTCTTATGGAACCCTCTTCAGATCTATCCCAAACATAATCACGGCCGTTACAGGCTCATCCGTCTAATCCGGGGTCACCTCCCGTATCTCTATGACCTCAGATTTCTGGCAGAGTGGCGAACTCTGGGTGGGGAGGAGCCTCCATTGTTTGCAACCGCCAAGGCTGCCACATCACTTGACGACCTCCTCCGCAGCTTCCTCGCGCTAATGAGGGAGCCCAACTTCACAGAGCGGATGATGGAATACAATGGGATCTTGTGCGGCCTCGGACACTGGAGCAGCTACGAACTCGATTCGTTCAGGTTGAGCTATGAAGAGCAAGAGAGGCAATTCAAGGTGGCACTCGCTGAGATAAACGACATCGATGTGTCTGATCTCGAAGACGTCCACATGCACTAACTGAACAAGATCAATGACGCAACACGTAACCTTTGGAAATTATTAGCAGGGTATTCATTGTTCTATGCAACATTTGTTATCTTCAATAGTGACTAAAGCACGTCAAAACAAAATAAAAGTATATTCCGGCCGTGTGGGTCCACCTCGGGCGTAAAACATGGAGAGGCGATTGAGGCGATTGCAAGGCGATCGGCTAGAGAGTTTGGGTTAGGGTTTTACGGTCGGTGGTGCTGAGGATTGCGGCGGCCTGGGAGAAGGCGACGGCGGCTTCGCGAGGGCTTGCGCCGGAGTGTGGCTACTCCCTCCGGTCAGTTGACATGGAGGGGAGGAAGATGGGGGGCGATGAGGTGAAGAGGAACAAGGCAGATGCGACTCGGAAAGTGGCGGCGGAGAAGAAAACAGAAAACCTAGCTGCTACTCCGAGATCGAAACAAAGGGTGGACACTGATGATGCGGTGAGGACGCCACTGGGCGGCTAGAGCAGGAACGCATTTGTGTCTCCAGGATTGACTGCTCGGATGGGAGGGCTGGTGTTGACGGAGAAGGAAGCGAAGGGGTTTGTCTTCAAGGACTCAGATCAGGATCAGGCTAGACCGGCAAGGTGGGCAGCGATCGGGAAAGCATTTACGCCAAGGCCGATCAATAGAGTTCTCTGGAAAAATCTATGGCAAGGGCGTGGGGATTGCATAGGGAAGCACAATTCAAGATTATAGGAAGGAACCTTTTTTTGGTGAATTTTGGTAGTGAGGGAGATTGGAGACATGCTCTGAACAATGGCCCATGGCAGTTTGACTTTAATGTTTTAGTGCTAAAAGATTAGATGGAAGCACGAGACCATCAGAGACGGCCCCACATCACGGCTCGCTCTGGCAACGGGCGCGTCATCCCATGCCATTTGCATTTTTCTAATGGAAAGACAAATATTCTATCTCCGTCTTGGTTTATTGTCCTCTTCGTATTTTATGTCAAATTTTGGCTATAGATTTAACTAATAAAATATCAATGCATGTCATAAAAAATTATATCATTGAAAACTATATTCAAATACAAATTCAACAATATAATTTTTTATGACATGCATTAGCATTTTGTTAATTAAATCTACGGTCAAAATTTGACATAAAATATAAAAGATACCAATAAACCAGGACGAAGGTAATATCACAACTAGCCCATCGTCAGCCAAATAGGAAATTACTGAATTGTCCTTGGGCCAAATTTTCCCAGCCGTACAAACCATTTTATCAATTATTATGTAGTGTACTACATAATCTGAAAACTTTTATACGACGTTTTAGGTCAGTTTACAGAGGAAGTACACCATAAAATCTGTAAAATAACTTGTACCCTCTCTGTAAAAGTTTTTAGATCATTAAATACTCCCTCCGTCCCGAAATACTTGTCGGAGAGATGGATAAAATTTAATATATCTATAACTAAAATACGTCTAGGTACATTTATTTTTTCGACAAGTATTTCCGGACGGAGGGAGTAGTAATCTAAACGCTCTTATGTTTTTTCACGGATGGAGTACTAGTTTAACCGAGCGAGACCATAGGCCTAGGCGGCTACGGTATGGCCGCCATCGACGCAGATGATCTGCCCGGTGATGTACGAAGCAGCCGGCATGCAGAGGAACCCTACAAGCGATGCGACCTCCTCCGGCTCGCCTAGGCGGCCCAAAGCGGTGCGCGCGCTCTCCGCCTACCACATCCTCCGTGCCGCCTCTGAATCCATCTGAATGCCGCTGCTGTCGAGGAGGTCCCGGCGCGACGCAATTGACACGGACGCCGTCGCACGCCCACTCGACGGCGAGGGTACGCGTGAGCTGGTTCAGAGCCGCCTTGGTCGCCGAGTACAGCGACAGCATCGGGTATCCGAGGAGCCCGCCGATGGATGAGACGTTCACCACGTTGCCGCCGCTGCCGGCGAGGAGGAGCGGGTGCGCCAGCTGCGCCAGGTGGAAGCAGGACTCGAGGTTGGTGGCCATGAGACGGGCGTACTCCTCCGCCGTGCACGCCGTGGCCGCCCCGAAGAAGGTCTGCCCGGCGTTGTTTCACGTTTTTGACGCAAATGAGCATGGCGGCATTGGTGGTCGGTGATTTACTTTCACCGACCTGTTTTTTTTTTTTGTGTGCAAACAACAAAGGTCATATTTAAATAGACCAAACTCTTACAAAAAGCATCCTTATAATTAAAAAAATACATCTTTGTGTGCAAACATGATCTCTGTAAAAGGTCGTTGCTTTAGAGCGAAAACGCCAGAGAGGGCATGTAAAATACCCCAGGCCCAGCTAGACAAAGCGGGGAAACACAAATTTCACATGCTCCCCTTGGGGGGCTGAGGGTAGCCAACTTTCGTTTGTCAGAACTGAAGCCAGAGGACCATGATACACAACAGTGTTATGCGCTTTGTAGGACAACATGATCAGAACAAACCCGCTGAAGGCCCAAAGAACCACATGTGAGACACGTCATCTTTCGCACACCTCCAACGATACAAAAAAGTTAAAAGTATCACCGGAAACAAACAAGGGCAAGGCAAGAATATCTTATTCTATGCCGACGGCAACACTATCAACTTCGTAGCACCGAACATAGACATGTTCTGTTTGTCATTTCTTCTAAAGCTAGAGTAGATAGCTTTGCACAAGACCTGATCATATATGTGTGGTAGAGATAGCTCTTCAGGCCCTCCATCTCCATTTCCTGGTTTACAATCCGCTAGGGAGGGAGTAGCAGCTGCCACCCTTACTTTGACAAGTTCGCATACTCGTAATCAGGTTACTAATTAACACACTACTGAAGCGGAGTAGTCAGCATGTACACTAATTATTTACCGGGGAAGCCATCATATAAGTCTACGAAATGGAAAGGCTACCACGTCAGAAGGGATCCGGCGGCTACGAAGGTTGTTGTTCCATGATGATTACATAGAGGAACTTGGCCAATAGAAGCAAGCACAAAGGTACATGAAAATGAGGCACAAGTGTCGACAAGATCGAATGGGATAGACAAATATGGTATGGTTATATGTACTCCGTCAATGTAGATATATAGGCCCTAATACTTATTTCGAGAGTTAGTTTGATCATCAGGATCGATAAGAGCGAGCGAGGAGCTAACCTGCTATAGTCTTTGGGAGTTTGAAAATGGACTACTGTGGGAGTTGCTCGATAAAAACGAAAGGCACCTCTAAAAATAGAATATCGATCTCAAAGCACAATATTTTGAAATAACCTATGTGTATTAATCAAGTAGAATATTTATCACTATAGTTTTGCAAGAACAAGTCTGACACCTAGGACAAGACTAGGAAAATATTTAGGAACTATTTTTAGTGAAAGGATTTCCCTCGAATTTTCATTTAGAAACCAGATAGAAGTCCTCTGCAACAAGCAACAGTACCAACACCTACCAAAAGCTACCTACTACGCGAACCAACCAGTGGTTGGATGGCTAGGAGGACACGCTACTGAAGCGGAGTAGTCAGCATGTACACTAATTATTTACCGGGGGAGACATCATATAAGTCTGCGAAATGGAAAGGCTACCACGTCAGAAGGGATCCGGCGGCTACGAAGGTTGTTGTTCCATGATGATTACATAGAGGAACTTGGCCAATAGAAGCAAGCACAAAGGTCCATGAAAATGAAAGGCACAAGTGTCGACAAGATCGAATGGGACAGACAAATGTGTTAATGGTTATATGTACTCCGTCAATCTAGATATATAGGCCCTAATACTTATTTCGAGGTTTAGTTTGACCATCAGGATCGATGAGGGCGAGCGAGGAGCTAACCCGCTATAGTCTTTGGGAGTTTGAAAATGAACTATTGTGGGAGTTGCTCGATAAAAACGAAAGGCACCTCTAAAAATAGAATATCGATCTCAAAGCACAATATTTTGAAATAACCGATGTGTATTAATCAAGTAGAATATTTATCACTATAGTTTTGCAAGAACAAGTCTGACACCTAGGACAAGACTAGGAAAATATTCAGGAACTGTTCTTAATGAAAGGATTTCCCTCGAATTTTCATTTATAGAAACCAGATAGATGTCCTCTGCAACAAGCAACAGTATCAACACCTACCAAAAGCTACCTACTACGCGAACCAATCTGTGGTTGGATGACTAGGAGGACATCCTTCTACGGTAACTTCGTAAAATCTCAAAGATGACATGCCGGCTCAGTCTCTCGGAGGTGCTCATAAAGGTAGTGTGTGCGTGTGTGTGTTCATAGGGATGAGTGTATGCACGTATATATGAGCCCGGCACATTGCACCCCATTATTTTAAAGGTCAAAAATATGGTCTTTGGCGGTCTGGAAAAAGCCAAAAAAAATTGTGCATGCATGTACACTGCCGTAGCATAACTGTGCCAATTTCATCAATATACGTGCTTGCATGTATGAGATATAAAAGAAAAATATAGATACATGGAAAAAATAGGTTTGCTTTTTGGTTGATTTTGGGCTGGAATTTTATCTTCTTTGAGTAGCATATAATACAACATATTACCTTTATCCCAAAAAACTTTCGTAGATTTATCTATAGACGGATGTATCTAATTCTGAAATGTGTCTACATATAGTTGTATTTAGGAAAATGTAAGACAATCTTTTCGGGACGGAGGGAGTATTATTTTGGGCCGAAATTTAACATGTACTTAGACCACATCAAACATATTGAACATCCATGTTAAAAGAACTGAAACTTTTAAGCTCCATACTTAAGGGGTTAAAAAACGTATTTCAGTGCCCCGTGCTCCAAATTTCCACTTTACTGTTAGCCCCTGTACTAACTATCAGCTGATAAAACACATGAGAGAACCAACATGTGGTTGTACGGTTAAGAAGGCAGTGGTATCCCCAGCCCACCAGGGTTCAAGTCATGGTGCTCGTATTTATTTATTTCAGGATTTCCGGCGATGTGCATTCAGTGGGAGGAGACGTGTTGGGGAACTTAGCATGCAATTTCAAAAAAATTCCTACATTGTGGATTCCCTTTCTAACATTTTGTCCAGAGCTGCGCGGGCTGGACACATATCCCCTGTTAGCTCTCATCTTATCCCAGAAGATATTACCCACCTTCAATATGCTGATAACACGATGATCATGGTGGACTTAATGACGCTTGTCTCTCCCATCTTAAATTTCTTCTTCTCTGCTTCGAGGCACTGTCTGGCCTGAAAATTAACTTTGCTAAAAGTGAAGTGATCGTCACTGGGGTTACGGACACCGAGGCCTTGCGTGTTTCCCATTTGCTCAACTGTTCTTTAGGCTCCTTCCCTCTGAAATATCTTGGGCTACCTATTTCTTCTGACAAACTTTTGGCCAAAGATTTCGCCCCTACGATGGCTAAAGTGGGCAATCGTGTCATGCCATGGAGGGGCGGATATGATACTCAAGCTAGAAAGGTTGCCCTAATAAATTCTTGTCTTTCTTCCCTCCCTATGTTCGTGATGGGGTTCTATCTTCTTACAAATGGCACTCACACTGGGTTCGACAAACATAGAGGTGCCTTTAATTGGAATGCGGCTGATAACAAGCGCAAATACTTATGGTCAAGTGGGACCACATTTGTCGACCCAAGAGCCTTGGGGGCTGGGTATTATCAATACTTTAGTCATGAACAAATGCCTGATCATCAAATGATGCTGGAAGATCATGTCCACCCGGGACAAACCCCTTTGGTAAAATATCCTCAAGGCCAAATACTTCCCTTCTTCCATTCCTATGTTTGCCTCCGCTTCAGGCGCTTCTCAGTTCTGGAAGGACCTTGTCAAGCTCAGGCCAGTGTTCCAAGGCCTAGTCAAGTTCGTGGTGCATAATGGTAGATCTACTAGGTTTTGGCTCGATTGATGGTGCAGTCCTACCACTCTTGCTGTTGCTTTCCCAGTGCTTTTTTCTTACTGCCCTGATCTCAAGATCTCGATCTCTGAGCTCTCTGACAATAACTGGGACCTTCAGCTGCGGCGTTCTTTGTCTCCTGAAGAGTTGGTCGGTTGGCAGCGTCTTGTTGCCCACTTCCTTGTGCCCTCGAAGGAGGAGGACTAGGTTGCCTGGCCCCACTCTTCGTCTGGGCGGTTCTCTGTGAAATCCTTATATGGCAAACTGATTTCTGGCTCGATCACTTCCAAATTTAAGTGGATCTGGAGGGCCCACATCCGTCCTAAGATTAAGGTCTTCTTATGGCAGGCCTCCCGTGGGCACTTGCCGGCTACTGACCAGATTCGCAAGTGCAATGGTCCAGGTTCTGATCGTTGTGCCCCGTGTGGCCAATGAGAGGACACAACTCATATGTTCTTCAATTGTGTCTTGGCTAAACTCTTCCGGTGTTGTACCAGATCGTGGCTACATGTCTCTTGAAGGCCGGCTTCCTTCTCACACCTTCGTCTCTTGGCCTCTAACCTGGTTGGGGCCCAAGGAAGAATGTTTTGGGTAGGATTTGCAGCGGTGTGCTGATCCCTCTGGACGACTAGGAACAAGTTTACCATTGAACATGTTTTTCCTGCAAACCTGCTGATTGCTTATTTAAAACTTGTATATTCCTGCAGCAGTGGAGATTATTGATTAACGAGGAGGATCGGGATGCTTTTGATGATATGGCTCCCAAGATTCGGGCTACAGCTACCTCCCTCTCTCAAGCTCAGACCGATAGTTAGGAGTTGTTGGCCCTGCTATCGTTGTTCTTGAGTCTCCGGCATGCGTGCCGTGTACTGGCCTGGGAGCCATGTACGTTAAACTTCAGTTTGGTTCGTAGTGGCGCTGATACTTTGTGGATGGTTTGGTGGTTGTTGCTCTGGCCTTTTCTCTAAAAAAAGAGAGTGTTCTTAACACTTATATTATGAGACGGAGGGAGTGCGTATCTAGGTACTGTAAAACATAAAACCAGAAAAAGATATGGAGTAATAGGGATGTGATCACAATAAAGTTCATGTGAAACACCGGCCTGGGTGTAAGGCCGGCGCAGCCAAGGAAGGAGCAAAGCTTGGCCTAGGCGGCTATGGTGCGGCCACCGTCGACGCACACGACCTGCCCCGTGATGTAGGACGCTGCCAGCATGCAAAGGAACACGACGAGCGACGCGATCTCCTCGGGCTCGCCCATGCGGCCCAATGGGATGCGCGCGCTCTCCGCCCCCCCATCTTCTGCGCTGTCTCCGGGTCAAGCTGTATGCCGCTGCTATTGGCGAGCTCCGTCCGGGTGCCCCCCGGCAACACGCAGTTGACGCGGATGCCGTCACCCGCCCACTCCACAGCGAGGCTCCGGGTGAGCTGGTTCACGGCCGCCTTGCTCGCCGAGTACACCGACATGTGTGAGTTGGCCATGAGCCCGCAGGTGGAGGAGATGTTCACCATGGGTGTGTTTGGTTACCTGGATGGCTCTAGCCTGCATCGCATGGGGGATCCTGAGTGAGCCTGGCCTGGGTGAGCTGATGCAAGTATGAGCTGAGATGTGTGTTTGGTGGATTGTACGAATATGGTGCATGAGACATGCTGTATAAGACAGATGTTGATTGATAGGCTGCATCAGTACTTGTTTTCTTAGTCAATTAGAGACACGGCAACCCATCTGAACTGAAACCCAAACTGAAAACAAGTACTTGTAAGGCAAATCTGAACATAAATCAAACTCAAAAAGTTTGTTGACAAAGAAAACAAGTGCTTCCAACAGTTTGGACTGAACTGAAATCAAACTCTCTCCAACAGTTTGGAGATTTCCTTGGAGTATTGACAAGTACTATTTGATTTCAGTTTCGAGACAAAGAAAACAAATCTGAACTGAAATCAAACTCCCTACAGCAGTTTGGATACTTGTTTTCTTTATCTACCAGATTTTAGTTTGGAGTAAAACAAATCTAAACTCTAATCTGAACCAAACTGTAAGAGGTAGTGCAGGCAGCGACACTAGTCAGGAGAGACCACTCTGGTAGATGGGGTTTCGGGGAGTAGATGGCCGTGGTGGAGGTGGGATTCCGGGAGGACATGCTAGCGCCGGAGATTCGACTCCAGTAACTGGATTGGCGGCGGTGGCGCGGTTCAAGGGGAGAGATGTGGAAGAAACGCGGCGCCGGTTGCGTATCGCGACGCGCAGGTGCTCCCCTCTCCCTCCCCCCTTATTCCTCTCGGGCGGTAGCAGGCGGCGTGGCGAGCTCCGGCGAGCTCGTCGGCAGGCGGCGGTGCGCGCAAGGATGGCGGAGTTCAGCGACAGTGGATGAGCGTCGGCGATGTCGTCATCCGGCGAGGGCGTGGAGGCGCGCCGACGGTATCATACTCCGGCGAGGGTGTGGAGTAGCGCCGGCGGCGTCATTCTCCGGCGAGGGCGGCGAAGTCGTCGGTAGACGATGGGGTGCGATTGCGAGTTGGACGGGAAACGACGACGCGGAGTGGGTTGCATCGCGGGTGCAGGGAAAAGGTAGGAGCGAGCCTGCACGAAAGAAACGCTCCGATCCTGCGTTTCCCTCGGCCTGGCTGGGAGGCCTGTTTTTGCATAGGCCAGGCTGAGGAAGTCATGCAGCCGACCAAACATGGGCTATTTTGCATCTCGGGTGCGAGCCAGGTGCAAGCCACCCAACCAAACACGCCCCATGCTGCCACCGCCCGCCGCACGGACGAGGAGCGGGTGCGCGAGCTGGGCGAAGTGGAAGCAGGACTCTAGGTTGGTGGCCATGAGGCGGGCGTAGTCCTCGGGCGTGCGCTCCGTGGCCTACGTTGCACATACTTGGATACGTATCGGATACACGATACGGAGATACATCCGATACGCCAATTTTCTGAAAACATGGATACAGGAATACGTTTATATATAGATATTACATATATCAATTATTAAAAATATTGAAAACAAAATAGAGCTTCTAGGTCAAAGCATGTCTCAATAGGATTATTCCCTTTGTTTTGATGCACTTGGTCCACTTTCATTAATTGGCAGTGGAATTTTTATGGGTTTGTTGATCCAATCAGTGCACCGACTCTCTCTTGCTCACCTTTCAATTGAACAAGAACATTGACAGTCATGTTTTGGCATGAACTCACTCCCATATTGGATATCTTCAAAAGGTGTGCCTTTACTATTGAGGGGATTTCATGTCGAACGAGGGGTTTCAGGTATCCAAAAAGTATCGCAAAAGTATCCCAAAAGTATCAAACATTATTTTCTTTTTTTAAAATCAAAAAATCGAGGGATACTTATAGAATAAGTATCGAATCGTATCGGGGCAGTATCCGAGTATCGGGGCAGTATCCAACTGGATACGCGCGCTTTCTGAAGTATCCGTGCAACGTAGTCCGTGGCCGCCCCGTAGAAGGACTGGCCGGCGTTGTTGACGAGGATGTCCAGCTTGCCCCCCATCTCGGCGCGGGCCGTGGCCACGAGCCGCTTCCTGTCGCCGCGCACGGAGACGTCGCATGCGGAGCCCGGGACGCGGCCGCGCCGTCGGCCGGCGTCCGCGTCGGCCTGCCAACCGCGCAGGCGCTCCTGCAGGTCGGCGTCGCTCCGGGAGCAGGTGTGCACCCGTACGCCAAACCCCGCGAACTCCTCCACGATCGCGCGCCTGAGCTCCGGGCGCAGGTATGCAAGTGAGTGAGTGTGTGTGATCAGTAACAAAACACAGTAGCTAGCCTGCATGAAAGAAAGATGCATGCAGGGGCAGGGCGTACCCGATTCCTTTGGTTCTGCCGGTGACGAGGGCCCTCTTGCCGGCGAGGCTCCTCTCGGCTTGCTGCTGCTGCCATGTCCGATCCACCGATGTGTCTACTTTCTATCTCTGAGATTAGCTAGTCTCTATTTTTAATGAAGCAGTTGATGAATAGTCTTCATAGTTTATTTTCGTCCCATCTTTCGCTGTTTTTGTTTCGTATGTCCTCTCACCTCAGTCGAACCTACGACAAAAAACCAGCAAAAAAACATCGATTCGCACGCACATACGAGCGAGAACCACAGTAGTCTAGCACGCACGACCCGCACAGCAGATCATTCGCCGCCGCCCTCCGTCCCTTCGCACCAGATCCATGCCTTCGCTGCCGCCACCGCCGATCCATCCCTTCGCCGCCGCCGACCCATCCCTTCCGCGAGCCCTAGCCGCCGCATGTCTCCCGTTTAACCCCTCGTTTATCTTTTCGCCCGATCTGGATGCAGCATGATCGCGGGAGGAGATGAGGGAGACGAGGATGCGCGTCACCTCAAAACGTGTCCGCCGCCGCCCTCCCTACACACCAACGCCGGCCTCACCTTGGAGTCACGCAGCCTCTCCTTCATCATCCCGATGCGGTGTTGCTCGCACCTCAACTTGACATCGCCCCTGCCTTGTTGGCCTCCTCCTTCCCATAGTCTGTGGCCGCGACAGTTGCCTAGCGTGCTGCAGCGGCGGCGAGCTCGTTCTCCTGCGCCCATGTCCACCCAGGACGTTTGCTACTTCTCCTCCACGTGTTGCTGCTGCCGTGCCCGGCGGCGGAGGATCCGAATCCCACCCGCTGGCCTGGAACAACAGATCCCATAGGGTAGCCGGATCTGAGTCTCCCCACGCGACCTTCTCGATCTGCGGCTGCGGCATGTGCAGAACTCCCCGATGATGGCAAGGTCGTCGCTAACTCATTTTCTATGGATCGGATTCATGAAGGACCAACTAATAAGTTTTTAGCATGCACTGATTTTTTATGAGGCGGCCAAAATCCCTCTCATGTGTGAACCATACACACAGAACGACCTAATACATACCTTTTGTTTATCACCTGATGGGTGTACGAATATGTATATCAAGACTACATGATCATCTATAACATGTCATGTTGTGTATGAAGTTTAACGTAATCATACACTCACTCAATCTATGCTGTTTGCTGCCTGTGTATACATGGTAGAGTGGCTGCTTTACTTTTGTGTGTTCAGAAACTCATTCAGTGACTTCAGGGTGCAGGTACAAATGATGGTGCTGAGTGTGGATGGGAACGACGGGATGCTTATGTGCGTGCTACCTGCCATTGCAAAGACTTCTTATTTTTCTAATAGCTCAATGTATTGTAATGATTCTGATGGTGAATTAGTGATATACGCGAAACATTACCATGTTTCTCTATTGTAATTTGATGATCATTATTTCATTGCAGGTACACACTTGTTGCGGACTGATGTATTGAATTGAACTTTTGATGATTTAAATCCTTGTCCAATTGCAAGTGGCCTGTAAAAAAAAGCAGGGTTGAATGCACATTACCATCACACTGCCATGTAATTTTTGTTCATACACAATCGTGTTGCTACAGTTCTATTTATAGTTTTATTTTGCCATTTTGTATTTGTCTTTGTCCATGGTTAGATCATGTGGTTTTTATGCTTGATCGTTATGAGTCAGTGAGGTGAGAATGAGCGGTAATGGCTTACATAATAATGCCACCAAGTTTATAGTATCACTAAATTATTTTGCTAATTCATTCAACATTACTGTCATTTATGGTAATTCTTTCAACATTAGATACATGGTGAGCCCAAGCTAAATATCGCATGAGTTGTTACTCGAGTGGGATGCTATTTGCTTGATTCACTCAATCAACGATGTCTATGTCCAAGATGAATTGTGAAAAAACAAGCCTGCACAAGGTAGTGCACGCTCACTATATATTCATGAGAGTAATTTATCCTTTCTTGTATGATCCGTATTACTGCAGCCCATTCAATTGTCCTGCGGTCACATATATATCCCTTTTAAAAAACTATATATCCATGAAAACAGTGCCTATTTTCTTGTATGATCCTTATTGCTACATCTTTATTCCTGTTGTAGATGGCCCTGTTTTCCATATCTCATCCTATGGTTTTAAGGACTCTCCTTACTTGGCCTTGTTCTGTTATGGCACTTCTCAAATGCTGGGTTTCCATGTCCAATCATGCAAAGTCCATCTGACGACTTCCTAAGGGAAATCATACCGACTTCGACAGTACCATAGCCATGTGCAAAAATCTACAGGTATATTTTGATTTTGATATGACATAAATTATGATATTATGTCCAACCATTTTAGTCAACTTGATGGCCAAATGTTCGTTCGTCGTGAGAGATAAAAAGCTTTGTAGTTATTAACATGATGATCAAGGAATATCTCATCAATGAGCATGGACACTGCTGTACCAATCCGGACATTAAAAGCGACGTACAAGTCATTGGCTGAAGCTCCCTTGTTGAATCAACGATTGCAAAATTGATTGAGAAGGTACTAAACTACTGCATATTTGTCTTGTTGCTAATCATAGAGTAGGAATGCCACAATCAACTATGTTAGATTGACATCCTCTGTGCGGAAATATGACACTGCAATATCCATAAACCATAACGAAACAAGGTGTAATGTAGGAAGGTCCTTATTTGAAAAGTAAAGGAAGAGCCAGTGATGTAGCAAGAATTGGTATTGTCACTTAGAGATCGTTGTTAATTGTGTCAAGAGACTGGAAGTACTTATGGAGCAGACTTGTATTGTATATGCTTATTGCTCTCTCAATTGGCACCATATTTATCGACATTGGTCAGTCATTGTCATCTGTAGTGGTTAGTGTCAATGCAGTATTACATTTTAATTTACTGGACATTTCTATTCTTGAGTAAATTTATGGTATTTACTAATTGATGCTCAAAGGTCGCATTGTTCTGACAGGTTAGGATTTCTGCAATATTTGTCTTTGTTTCATTTGTTGTCCTTCTGAGTGTTTGTGGAGTGACTGCTCATACTGATGAGATCAAGGTTGGTTTTTCTTCTTCTTTAATACAGAATTGCAACAGTATGGCCACTTCCTTTCTAGTAATTTTATCTAAAGGAGTAATTCATATGTCGTGGAAGTACTTCTAATATTGCTCACTAACTTGGCACCATATTTATCAACATTGGTCAGTCATTGTCATCTGTAGTGTTTAGTGTCAGTGCAGAATTACATTTCAATTTACTGGACATTTCTATTCTCGAGTAAATTTACGATATTTACGATTTGACGCTAAATGTTCGCATTGTTTTGACAGGTTAGGATTTCTGCAATATTTGTGTTTGTTTCATTTGTCATCCTTCCGAGTGTTTGTGGAGTGACTGCTCATACTGATGAGATCAAGGTCGGGTTTTCTTCTTCTTTAAAGCAGAATTGCAACATTATGGCCACTTCCTTTCTAATAATTTTAACTAAAGAATATGTGATTTATACCTAGAATATGTTGGTGAAAACAATAAGCACCAAAAACCATATCAACACACTGTTTCCTCCTATGCAGATATATTTTCATGAGGATTCAAATTGGCATTCCGGGACACTGGTTTTCCTACTAGGCCACTACCTAGCCAATATTCCCTTCGTATTTCTGGTGTCCATTTCGTGGTCGCTAATTTTCTACTTCATACTAGGCCTCAGGAATGAGTTTGGTTCATTATGTACCTATAGTCACCATCTTTATGTGCCTATTGGCGAATGGAGCACTTGTGATGATTCCTGCATACATCTGGTTCGAGACTTACAAGTGCACCCTAACCCTCATTTGCCTATATGTAAGTTTCCATCCTGTTATTCTTTCAAGTGGGCACAAATAATGAAATGAACCACAATTAAATAACCATGGCTACTTCAGGTTATCATGATGCTGCTGGCTGGGTATTTCAAATCCAAGACGCAATACCTTTGCCGGTGTGGAACTATCCGCTGTCCTAGATCTCATTCCATATATATGCCGTCCAGGCCCTATCTTTCTTCGACCGGGTCTGGCATGCTAACGAGCAATGCTGCTGTAGGGTTTGATCGAGAATGAGTATGTTGGTTGTTATGACTGGCATATGCTACAGCCCAGGCAGTTAGGGGCCTAGCCCAGTTATCTTATCGTTATTAGGGGCTTAGCCCAGTTATCGTATTTGGAGATTATATGAACTCATGTAAGGACTCGTTTGAAATTGAGCAGAAGCAATCATATTTGCTCGGCTTCCTAAAGGGAGCCGGGAGACCTAACCCTAGCCGCCGCCTCCTGCGCCCTCTCTCTCTCTCTCTCGCTCGCTCTTGCTCCCTCCCTCCCTCCCTCCCATAACCTGAGAGCTCGTCCTGGTAGGGACCCGGTTCCTATCAACCCGGTATCAGGTGTCTCAAGCTCGATCATGTCCGCGCCACAGCCCACCCCCTCCCTCCTGCTGCCAATTGCCGATGACCACCACGGCCAGCACGTCGTCCATCACCGGGTCGGTCTCCTCCCCCGCCTGGACGCCACCCGCGCCCGCCCCCGCCGTGCTCACTCCGGAGGAGATGACGGCGGCGCTTCAAGACGTGACTCAGGCGGTCTAGGTCATCCGCACCTTCCTCGCAGAGCACTATGGGCTGCAGCGGCCCGCCCCCGTCACCACCATCACCGGGCCGCAGTAGCTCCCGTGGCCGCTGCCACCACCGGCGACCTCCGTTGCATCCATCATGCCGCTGCTACTGCTGCAGCCGCCGCCGCCACCACCGGCGATCTCGGGGCCGGGCCTTTTGTCGACGGCGCCCGGGGGGCCCATCCACCAGGTCCGTTTCCCCTAGCACCGGCGACCTCGCCTTCCTCCATGCCAACCTCCCTTCCACCCCTATAACCTGAGAGCTCGTCCTAGTAGGGACCCGGTTCCTATCATTGGTACATCATTTGCAGTCAGGGCCACGAGGACAATACCCGGCATGCAGGCTGTTCGAGGCTTGTATGGGATATCGTCATCGACAGGCACCAAGTGGATGAACCTTGATTTGTTTCTGATGATGATCGGCTACCAGTCATCTTGTATGTTTTGCTTTGTCTAAATGTGAGGATACATGTTAGGCTTGGCAAGCGCTGCTGCTGGCCTAGCATCGCAGTGGTGGAGCTCCAAAGTGAGTTGGCCCTGATCTATTGGAAGAAGTTTTTTTTGTGTGTGTATACATTTGTGATTCCTTCCTAGGTTGACGATTCTGAAAGGTGAAGAGAAATGTTACAGAATTCATCTTCATCCATGGCAAGCGGCCATGCCGGCTTCTGTGACCTCGGTTGGCCTCCTCATGGCTCCTTCACACTCCAGCAGCTCACGTGCTTCTATGTTTGTGTAGTGCAGGTACAGGTGTGCGCGGTTGGGGCGTCATTCACCTGTGGAAGCAACACTTCGGCCAGAACCCAGACTATGTGCACTTCAGGTAATGCAATCCATCATATATGCATATTCACGATTTGTTTGTTGGGTTACACTGGGAGCACGGGATGTTGTTGTGTGCTGGATGAACATGCAGATCCTGCCCACTTTCAAGCCATAGATCCAGTGAAGTCAATTTCAGTATATTCAAGACATAGACAGTAGCTTAGCAATTTCCATGGCTGAATTTTGTTTAAAATTAAGTTATGTGCAAAATCTGTAGGCTACATTATCCATACACAGGTATATACTTACATTTCATTATACAACACGTACATGTATGCCATTTTCTGGAATAATTCCATCTTGTGAATATGAACAACAATTTGAGAATGGCGCGGTGGCTGCTAAGTCCGACGGCTCATGGCTGATTGCAGAGTCCTTTGTGTATTCTCTTTTGATTTGTCATTCACCAAGTAAATGTCATCATTACTTGGACAACCGGTGACCATGGGGGACAAAGGCAAAGGTTGTGTTCCACCGTGTCCAATTCACATAAGTGCAGTTGATTTTTAATTTGATGTACATGCAATTTCTTTTTTCATTTTAATTCTATAAAAACGTGCATGTTGATTTCCAGCACTAAGATAGGAAGGCAGTTGCCGCCCTTGTCCCTTGCCGCTGGCCTGCCACGACGGTGTTAATCACTTGCTCACTTAGAACACGATGAAGTAGATTTTGTGATACGAGTGAGGGTTGAGAATGAGCAAGATGGGTGTTGGGGTTGGTCTGTTCAATTATGATTGTTTGAGTGGAACAATTTTCCTACTTTTGAAAATGTGGCAAATTGTATTTCATTAGAGATTGCTTTGTAGCAAATTGCATTAGTGAGCGGTTCATTTTTTCCCACCAAATTGTACAAATTTTTGGTTAGGATAGAAAGATAAATGTATTGCTGGTTGCTTCAAGAGTTTTTTTTGAATTTGGTTGCTTCAAGAGTTAATAATAGACTTGCATGCCCAACAATGGACATCATACTTTTATTTCATGGTAAGCACGTCATTCTGCCTTCTTGGCTCGGGGGTGTCACGGGCGGCACACCCCTTGATGGCGATGACGGATTGACATGAATACGGGGGAGAGGAGTAGGATGGAGAGCGGTGTGGTTGGCAGGGGCCTCCTTGGCAGTCTGTGTGGAAATATAGTGTGAAAGATAGAGGAAGCTATGGCAATGGTGAGGTGAGCATCATCCGGTTTTAATGGAGAGGACTCCATCGAGAAATGTCCCACTACGGTAGGAAACCCAGCGTGAAGGAGAGGGTGGAGCAGGAAAAGAGAAGTGTGGGCCATGGGGTTTGGTTTTTGTGTTGAGACCGCTTGTTGGAGTTAAGAGGGCGGATAGTGCGGACAACCACATTTCTCCCTCACATATCAGTTGGATTGCCCAAACGATTTTGGGAAGCCTGTGCGGTGTGTGAACACATCCAAACATATGAGAAAGAAATGCGTTTTGACCTTGAAGACGATCTTAATCACCTGTTTGATTCATTTATGCGCATTTTAGCCCGTAGCAACGCACGGGTATTCTACTAGTTAATATAATGATTTGGTTGTTGACCTTGGCTACATATAAATATATACGGTGCGACACACTCCCCACAGGAAACTAATGTCGTAAGGCCTGACATCAGCGACACACTCCCCACGGGAAAATAATGTCGTAAGGCCTGACATCAGCCACATCCCGAGGCGCGGCCGGCGGCAAATGAATGGCGACGCTGATAACTTTTGTAATGAAAAAGTTGAACTCTTTGCAACCATCATCCAAGCCACTGCGATGTGCACATCATGAGTATCAGTATTCTAAGAGCATCTCCTGCCTTTGGCCCTCAGGGGGCGCGTAAAATCGCTGTCTGGGGCGAGCCGGCGCAAAAAATCGGTCTGAGGCGAGTCGATTCCCAGGCGCCGACCCCAGGGCCGCCCCAGACACTGTTTATGTTAAAAAAAAGAGTATTCAGCAAAGTTCGGTTAAAATTCGGTTAAAATTTGGCAAACTGGGCATATATTAGACATGATCGACATTTTACTTAGCAAATTTATTAAAAAAAATGCCGAAACTAGAACTATGGGCCGAAGAAGTCGCCGAGCGCGGCGAAGTCGCCGTCGTCGCCGCCATCCTCGCTGTCGTCGTCGTCGGCGTTCTCCTCCTTGACGCGGCTGCCCCTGCTGGACCCCTGCCCGGCGTTGCCATGGCGGACCGGTGGCGGTGGCGGCGCGTCGTCGTTGTTGCTGTCGTCGAGGACGACGACACCTCCTTCGTCGCGGCCCCGGCGCCGATGTTCGAAGTGCTCTAGGGGCGCGGCAATGGCGCTCCATCTCCATCTGTAGCTAGTCATCGCGCGCCCATTTCAGGGCCGCCGCCTCGTCGAGCTCCCCGGCGCCGTGCTCCATCTTCACGGCGGGAAGCCCCGGCTCCGTTTTCCCGGCCGCGAGCCCCGGCTCCGTCTTTGGTTTGACGAAGCGCGGAGGAGCTGAGGAGGAGGCGCGCCGGCCACCATCATTTATGACAATGCCGGCGCTGCGAGTGCGCCGGCCGAGCGGCGTCTCCGCTGCAGGCTCGGCCTTGACGCCGAACACCGCCGGTGAGTCGGAGGAGTGGGAAGAAGAACGGGAGGAGGAGTGGGAGGAGGAAGTTAAGGAGGAGCCGAACCTCCTGGGCATCCATTGCCCGGCGCGCCGGCGGTGGCCGGGGCGGCCGCCGCGGTAGGGTATGCCAGCGGCGGGTCGTTGCCGCCCTCGAGGTGCTCCAGCACGTCCTGGAGCATGCGGCCGGGGGCACCCCACCATAGGCGACGCCCCTCACTGTTCTTGATGCCGCCCACCATCGGCGCCGCGTTGGTGGACGCCATCCTCCACTAGTAGAAAAAGGACCTTATGTGAGATACATTAGTCCCGGTTCGATTTTGGCCCGGTACTAATGGTATCATTAGTACCGGTTCGAACGGCTATGCATTAGTGCCGGTTCGTGTTGAACCTTTAGTACCGGTTCATGTCACGAACCGGTACTACATGGGTGGTGGCAGGCTGGCGTCAGGCCAGGGCCCCATGAGCCCCTTTAGTCCCGGTTTGTGGCACAAACCGGTACTAAAGGGCCAACCTTTAGTACCGGTTCGTGCCACGAACCGGCACTAAAGGGGTCTAACCTATAGTCCCGGTTGGAGACACAAACCGGGACTATAGGACAATTTTCAAACTTGAAAAAATCATAACTAAATCATCCTAATTCAGAAAAATACATATAATATATCAAAATTTGCAGAACAAAAAGATTGATCCGGTGAAACCAGAAGGAGTGAGTGGTGGAGGTCTGGGCCCATAACCAGGAGGCAGAGCTGGCTCGCATGTCCGACATGTTTTGCAACTTCCCCATCGCCGTCGTGGCCACGTCCTACGACATCCCTCCCCGCCCCGTCCCAGCCTGTACCCGCGAACTCACGGCGGACGCCGACGGCGTCTACCACGTTACTGGCCTCATGCCGTACCACCGCAACATGGACGCCAACTGCGAGCACATCTACAACAGGGTCAGAGGCATGCGGTTTATGCAGATCGCCCTGGCGCTGGTCAACCGCGATGGCGACCTCGCCTGCGTTTGGCGGTTCCACCTGGGTGTGCCATCGGCCAAGGAGGAGCGATTTATGTTGAAGCTGGGTGTGGAGCCCTGCGTAGGCCGCGTCGACCGCGCCCGCTTCGGCAGCGCTCTCAGGGCCTGCCGCGCCGTCATGATAACCGATGTCCCCTGGGTGACCTCAGACGGCGCTGAGGATATCGCCCACTTGGTAGACTGCTTATGGAACCCTCTTCAGATCTATCCCAAACATAATCACGGCCGTTACGGGCTCATCCATCTAATCCGGGGTCACCTCCCGTATCTCTATGACCTCAGATTTCTGGCAGAGTGGCGAACTCTGGGTGGGGAGGAGCCTCCATTGTTTGCAGCCGCCAAGGCTGCCACATCACTTGACGGCCTCCTCCGCAGCTTCCTCGCGCTAATGAGGGAGCCCAACTTCACAGAGCGGATGATGGAATACAATGGGATCTTGTGCGGCCTCGGACACTGGTGCAGCTACGAACTCGATTCGTTCAGGTTGAGCTATGAAGAGCAAGAGAGGCAATTCAAGGTGGCACTCGCTGAGATAAACGGCATCGATGTGTCTGATCTCGAAGACGTCCACATGCACTAACTGAACAAGATCAATGACGCAACACGTAACCTTTGGAAATTATTAGCAGGGTATTCATTGTTCTATGCAACATTTGTTATCTTCAATAGTGACTAAAGCACGTCAAAACAAAATAAAAGTATATTCCGGCCGTGTGGGTCCACCTCGGGCGTAAAACACGGAGAGGCGATTGAGGCGATTGCAAGGCGATCGGCTTGAGAGTTTGGGTTAGGGTTTTACGGTCGGTGGTGCTGAGGACCGGGGCGGCCGCCGCGGTAGGGTATGCCAGCGGCGGGTCGTTGCCGCCCTCGAGGTGCTCCAGCACGTCCTGGAGCATGCGGCCGGGGGCACCCCACCATACGCGACGCCCCTCACTGTTCTTGATGCCGCCCACCATCGGCGCCGCGTTGGTGGACGCCAGCCTCCACTAGTAGAAAAAGGACCTTATGTGAGATACATTAGTCCCGGTTCGATTTTGGCCCGGTACTAATGGTATCATTAGTACCGGTTCGAATGGCTATGCATTAGTGCCGGTTCGTGTTGAACCTTTACTACCGGTTCGTGTCACGAACCGGTACTACATGGGTGGTGTCAGGCTGGCGTCAGGCCAGGGCCCCACGAGCCCCTTTAGTCCCGGTTTGTGGCACAAACCGGTACTAAAGGGCCAACCTTTAGTACCGGTTCATGCCACGAACCAGCACTAAAGGGGTCTAACCTATAGTCCCGGTTGGAGACACAAACCGGGACTATAGGACAATTTTCAAACTTGAAAAAATCATAACTAAATCATCCTAATTCAGAAAAATACATATAATATATCAAAATTTGCAGAACAAAAAGATTGATCCGCTGAAACTAGGAGGAGTGAGTGGTGGAGGTCTGGGCCCATAACCAGGAGGCAGAGCTGGCTCGCATGTCCGACATGTTTCGGGACTTCCCCATCGCCGTCGTGGCCACGTCCTACGACATCCCTCCCCGCCCCGTCCCAGCCTGTACCCGCGAACTCACGGCGGACGCCGACGGCGTCTACCACGTTACTGGCCTCATGCCGTACCACCGCAACATGGACGCCAACTGCGAGCACATCTACAACAGGGTCAGAGGCGTGCGGTTTATGCAGATCGCCCTGGTGCTGGTCAACCGCGACGGCGTCCTCGCTTGCGTTTGGCGGTTCCACCTGGGTGTGCCATCGGCCAAGGAGGAGCGATTTATGTTGAAGCTGGGTGTGGTGCCCTGCGTAGGCCGCGTCGACCGCGCCCGCTTCGGCAACGCTCTCAGGGCCTGCCGCGCCGTCATGATAACAGATGTCCCCTGGGTGACCTCAGACGGCGCTGAGGGTATCGCCCACTTGGTAGACTGCTTATGGAACCCTCTTCAGATCTATCCCAAACATAATCACGGCCATTACGGGCTCATCCGTCTAATCCGGGGTCACCTCCCGTATCTCTATGACCTCAGATTTCTGGCAGAGTGACGAACTCTGGGTAGGGAGGAGCCTCCATTGTTTGCAGCCGCCAAGGCTGCCACATCACTTGACGACCACCTCCGCAACTTCCTCGCGCTAATGAGGGAGCCCAACTTCACAGAGCGGATGATGGAATACAATGGGATCTTGTGCGGCCTCGGACACTGGAGCAGCTACGAACTCGATTCGTTCAGGTTGAGCTATGAAGAGCAAGAGAGGCAATTCAAGGTGGCACTCGCTGAGATAAACGGCATCGATGTGTCTGATCTCGAAGACGTCCACATGCACTAACTGAACAAGATCAATGACGCAACACGTAACCTTTGGAAATTATTAGCAGGGTATTCATTGTTCTATGCAACATTTGTTATCTTCAATAGTGACTAAAGCACGTCAAAACAAAATAAAAGTATATTCCGGCCGTGTGGGTCCACCTCGGGCGTAAAACACGGAGAGGTGATTGAGGCGATTGCAAGGCGATCGGCTCGAGAGTTTGGGTTAGGGTTTTACAGTCGGTGGTGCTGAGGACCGGGGCGGCCGCCGCGGTAGGGTATGCTAGCGGCGGGTCGTTGCCGCCCTCGAGGTGCTCCAGCACGTCCTGGAGCATGCGGCCGGGGGCACCCCACCATACGCGACGCCCCTCACTGTTCTTGATGCCGCCCACCATCGGCGCCGCGTTGGTGGACGCCAGCCTCCACTAGTAGAAAAAGGACCTTATGTGAGATACATTAGTCCCGGTTCGATTTTGGCCCGGTACTAATGGTATCATTAGTACCGGTTCGAATGGCTATGCATTAGTGCCGGTTCGTGTTGAACCTTTAGTACCGGTTCGTGTCACGAACCGGTACTACATGGGTGGTGTCAGGCTGGCGTCAGGCCAGGGCCCCACGAGCCCCTTTAGTCCCGGTTTGTGGCACAAACCGGTACTAAAGGGCCAACCTTTAGTACCGGTTCGTGCCACGAACTAGCACTAAAGGGGTCTAACCTATAGTCCCGGTTGGAGACAGAAACCGAGACTATAGGACAATTTTCAAATTTGAAAAAATCATAACTAAATCATCCTAATTCAGAAAAATACATATAATATATCAAAATTTGCAGAACAAAAAGATTGATCCGCTGAAACTAGGAGGAGTGAGTGGTGGAGGTCTGGGCCCATAACCAGGAGGCAGAGCTGGCTCGCATGTCCGACATGTTTCGGGACTTCCCCATCGCCGTCGTGGCCACGTCCTATGACATCCCTCCCTGCCCCGTCCCAGCCTGTACCCGCGAACTCACGGCGGACGCCGACGGCGTCTACCACGTTACTAGCCTCATGCCGTACCACCGCAACATGGACGCCAACTGCGAGCACATCTACAACAGGGTCAGAGGCGTGCGGTTTATGCAGATCGCCCTGGTGCTGGTCAACTGCGACGGCGTCCTCGCCTGCGTTTGGCAGTTCCACCTGGGTGTGCCATCGGCCAAGGAGGAGCGATTTATGTTGAAGCTGGGTGTGGAGCCCTGCGTAGGCCGCGTCGACCGCGCCCGCTTCGGCAACGCTCTTAGGGCCTGCCGCGCCGTCATGATAACAGATGTCCCCTGGGTGACCTCAGACGGCGCTGAGGGTATCGCCCACTTGGTAGACTGCTTATGGAACCCTCTTCAGATCTATCCCAAACATAATCACGGCCGTTACGGGCTCATCCATCATATCCGGGGTCACCTCCCGTATCTCTATGACCTCAGATTTCTGGCAGAGTGGCGAACTCTGGGTGGGGAGGAGCCTCCATTGTTTGCAGCCACCAAGGCTGCCACATCACTTGACGACCTCCTCCGCAGCTTCCTCGCGCTAATGAGGGAGCCCAACTTCACAGAGCGGATGATGGAATACAATGGGATCTTGTGCGTCCTCGGACACTGGAGCAGCTACGAACTCGATTCGTTCAGGTTGAGCTATGAAGAGCTAGAGAGGCAATTCAAGGTGGCACTCGCTGAGATAAACGGCATCGATGTGTCTGATCTCGAAGACGTCCACATGCACTACCTGAACAAGATCAATGACGCAACACGTAACCTTTGGAAATTATTAGCAGGGTATTCATTGTTCTATGCAACATTTGTTATCTTCAATAGTGACTAAAGCACGTCAAAACAAAATAAAAGTATATTCCAGCCGTGTGGGTCCACCTCGGGCGTAAAACACGGAGAGGCGATTGAGGCGATTGCAAGGCAATCGGCTCGAGAGTTTGGGTTAGGGTTTTACGGTCGGTGCTGCTGAGGACCGGGGCGGCCGCCGCGGTAGGGTATGCCAGCGGCGGGTCATTGCCGCCCTCGAGGTGCTCCAGCACGTCCTGGAGCATGCGGCCGGGGGCACCCCACCATACGCGACGCCCCTCACTGTTCTTGATGCCGCCCACCATCGGCGCCGCATTCGTGGATGCCAGCCTCCACTAGTAGGAAAAGGACCTTATGTGAGATACATTAGTCCCGGTTCGATTTTGGCCTGGTACTAATGGTATCATTAGTACCGGTTCGAACGGCTATGCATTAGTGCCGGTTCGTGTTGAACCTTTAGTACCGGTTCGTGTCACGAACCGGTACTACATGGGTGGTGGCTGGCTGGCATCAGGCCAGGGCCCCACGAGCCCCTTTAGTCCCGGTTTGTGGCACAAACCGGTACTAAAGGGCCAACCTAAAGGGGTCTAACCTATAGTCCCGGTTGGAGACACAAACCGGGACTATAGGACAATTTTCAAACTTGAAAAAATCATAACTAAATCATCCTAATTCAGAAAAATACATATAATATATCAAAATTTGCAGAACAAAAAGATTGATCCGCTGAAACCAGGAGGAGTGAGTGGTGGAGGTCTTGGCCCATAACCAGGAGGCAGAGCTGGCTCGCATGTCCGACATGTTTCGGGACTTCCCCATCGCCGTCGTGGCCACGTCCTACGACATCCCTCCCCGCCCCGTCCCAGCCTGTACCCGCGAACTCACGGCGGACGCCGACGGCGTCTACCACGTTACTGGCCTCATGCCGTACCACCGCAACATGGACGCCAAACTGCGAGCACATCTACAACAGGGTCAGAGGCGTGCGGTTTATGCAGATCGCCCTGGCGCTGGTCAACCGCGACGGCGACCTCGCCTGCGTTTGGCGGTTCCACCTGGGTGTGCCGTCGGCCAAGGAGGAGCGATTTATGTTGAAGCTGGGTGTGGAGCCCTGCGTAGACCGCGTCGACCGCGCCCGCTTCGGCAACGCTCTCAGGGCCTGCCGCACCGTCATGATAACCGATGTCCCCTGGGTGACCTCAGACGGCGCTGAGGATATCGCCCACTTGGTAGACTGCTTATGGAACCCTCTTCAGATCTATCCCAAACATAATCACGGCCGTTACGGGCTCATCCGTCTAATCCGGGGTCACCTCCCGTATCTCTATAGCCTCAGATTTCTGGCAGAGTGGCGAACTCTGGGTGGGGAGGAGCCTCCATTGTTTGCAGCCGCCAAGGCTGCCACATCACTTGACGACCTCCTCCGCAGCTTCCTCGCGCTAATGAGGGAGCCCAACTTCACAGAGCGGATGATGGAATACAATGGGATCTTGTGCGGCCTCGGACACTGGAGCAGCTACGAACTCGATTCGTTCAGGTTGAGCTATGAAGAGCAAGAGAGGCAATTCAAGGTGGCACTCGCTGAGATAAACGGCATCGATGTGTCTGATCTCGAAGACGTCCACATGCACTAACTGAACAAGATCAATGACGCAACACGTAACCTTTGGAAATTATTAGCAGGGTATTCATTGTTCTATGCAACATTTGTTATCTTCAATAGTGACTAAAGCACGTCAAAACAAAATAAAAGTATATTCCGGCCGTGTGGGTCCACCTCGGGCGTAAAAAACGGAGAGGCGATTGAGGCGATTGCAAGGCGATCGGCTCGAGAGTTTGGGTTAGGGTTTTACGGTCGGTGGTGCTGAGGACCGGGGCGGCCGCCGCGGTAGGGTATGCCAGCGGCGGGTCGTTGCCGCCCTCGAGGTGCTCCAGCATGTCCTGGAGCATGCGGCCGGGGGCAGCCCACCATATGCGACGCCCCTCACTGTTCTTGATGCCGCCCACCATTGGTGCCGCGTTGGTGGACGTCAGCCTCCACTAGTAGAAAAAGGACCGTATGTGAGATACATTAGTCCCGGTTCGATTTTGGCCCGGTACTAATGGTATCATTAGTACCGGTTCGAACGGCTATGCATTAGTGCCGGTTCGTGTTGAACCTTTAGTACCGGTTCGTGTCACGAACCGGTACTACATGGGTGGTGGCAGACTGGCGTCAGGCCAGGGCCCCACGAGCCCCTTTAGTCCCGGTTTGTGGCACAAACCGGTACTAAAGGGCCAACCTTTAGTACCGGTTCGTGCCACGAACCGGCACTAAAGGGGTCTAACCTATAGTCCCGGTTGGAGACACAAACCGGGACTATAGGACAATTTTCAAACTTGAAAAAATCATAACTAAATCATCCTAATTCAGAAAAATACATATAATATATCAAAATTTGCAGAACAAAAAGATTGATCCGCTGAAACCAGGAGGAGTGAGTGGTGGAGGTCTGGGCCCATAACCAGGAGGCAGAGTTGGCTCGCATGTCGGACATGTTTCGGGACTTCCCCATCGCCGTCGTGGCCACGTCCTACGACATCCCTCCCCGCCCAGTCCCAGCCTGTACCCGCGAACTCACGGCGGACGCCGACGGCGTCTACCACGTTACTGGCCTCATGCCGTACCACCGCAACATGGACGCCAACTGCGAGCACATCTACAACAGGGTCAGAGGCGTGTGGTTTATGCAGATCGCCCTGGCGCTGGTCAACCGCGACGGCGACCTCGCCTGCGTTTGGCGGTTCCACCTGGGTGTGCTGTCGGCCAAGGAGGAGCGATTTATGTTGAAGCTGGGTGTGGAGCCCTGCGTAGGCCGCGTCGACCGCGCCCGCTTTGGCAACGCTCTCAGGGCCTTCCCCGCCGTCATGATAACCGATGTCCCCTGGGTGACCTCAGACGGCGCTGAGGATATCGCCCACTTGGTAGACTGCTTATGGAACCCTCTTCAGATCTATCCCAAACATCATCACGGCCGTTACGGGCTCATCCGTCTAATCCGGGGTCACCTCCCGTATCTCTATGACCTCAGATTTCTGGCAGAGTGGCGAACTCTGGGTGGGGAGGAGCCTCCATTGTTTGCGGCCGCCAAGGCTGCCACATCACTTGACGACCTCCTCCGCAGCTTCCTCGCGCTAATGAGGGAGCCCAACTTCACAGAGCGGATGGTGGAATACAATGGGATCTTGTGCGGCCTCGGACACTCGAGCAGCTACGAACTCGATTCGTTCAGGTTGAGCTATGAAGAGCAAGAGAGGCAATTCAAGGTGGCACTCGCTGAGATAAACGGCATCGATGTGTCTGATCTCGAAGACGTCCACATGCACTAACTGAACAAGATCAATGACGCCACACGTAACCTTTGGAAATTATTAGCAGGGTATTCCTTGTTCTATGCAACATTTGTTATCTTCAATAGTGACTAAAGCACGTCAAAACAAAATAAAAGTATATTCCGGCCGTGTGGGTCCACCTCGGGCGTAAAACACGGAGAGGCGATTGAGGCGATTGCAAGGCGATCGGCTCGAGAGTTTGGGTTAGGGTTTTACGGTCGGTGGTGCTGAGGACCGGGGCGGCCGCCGCGGTAGGGTATGCCAGCGGCGGATCGTTGCCGCCCTCGAGGTGCTCCAGCACGTCCTGGAGCATGCGGCCGGGGGCACCCCACCATACGCGACGCCCCTCACAGTTCTTGATGCCGCCCACCATCGGCACCGCGTTGCTGGACGCCAGCCTCCACTAGTAGAAAAAGGACCTTATGTGAGATACATTAGTCCCGGTTCGATTTTGGCCCGGTACTAATGGTATCATTAGTACCGGTTCGAATGGCTATGCATTAGTGCCGGTTCGTGTTGAACCTTTAGTATCGGTTCGTGTCACGAACCGGTACTACATGGGTGGTGGTAGGCTGGCGTCAGGCCAGGGCCCCACGAGCCCCTTTAGTCCCGGTTTGTGGCACAAACCGGTACTAAAGGGCCAACCTTTAGTACCCGTTCGTGCCACGAACCGGCACTAAAGGGGTCTAACCTATAGTCCCGGTTGGAGACACAAACCGGGACTATAGGACAATTTTCAAACTTGAAAAAATCATAACTAAATCATCCTAATTCAGAAAAATACATATAATATATCAAAATTTGCAGAACAAAAAGATTGATCCACTGAAACCAGGAGGAGTGAGTGGTGGAGGTCTGGGCCCATAACCAGGAGGCAGAGCTGGCTCGCATGTCAGACATGTTTCGGGACTTCCCCATCGCCGTCGTGGCCACGTCCTACGACATCCCTCCCCGCCCCGTCCCAGCCTGTACCCGCGAACTCACGGCGGACGCCGACGGCGTCTACCACGTTATTGGCCTCATGCCGTACCACCGCAACATGGATGCCAACTGCGAGCACATCTACAACAGGGTCAGAGGCGTGCGGTTTATGCAGATCGCCCTGGCGCTGGTCAACCGCGACGGCGACCTTGCCTGCGTTTGGCGGTTCCACCTGGGTGTGCCTTCGGCCAAGGAGGAGCGATTTATGTTGAAGCTGGGTGTGGAGCCCTGCGTAGGCCGCGTCGACCGCGCCCGCTTCGGCAACGCTCTCAGGGCCTGCGTCCTAATTTGATTGTATTGATGATGATTGATACGTCTCCAACGTATCTATAATTTTTAATTGTTCCATGCTATTATATTATCTATTTTGGATGTTTAATAGGCTTTATTATACACTTTTATATTATTTCTGGGACTAACCTATTAACCGGAGGCCCAGTCCAAATTGCTATTTTTTTGCCTATTTCAGTGTTTCACAGAAAAGGAATATCAAACGGAGTCCAAATGGAATGAAACCATCAGGAGAATCGTTTTTGGAACAAATGCAATCCAGGAGACTTGGAGTGGACGTCAAAGAAGCAACAAGGGAGCCACGAGGTAGGAGGGCGCGCCCCCACCCTCGTGGGCCCCTCGTGGCTCCCCTGACCGACTTCTTTCACCTATATATACTCATATACCCTGAAAACATCCGAGAGCACAATAGATCCGGAGTTCCGCCGCCGCAAGCCTCTTAGCCACCAAAAACCAATCGGGGCCCTGTTCTAGCACCCTACCGGAGGGGGGATCCCTCACCGGTGGCCATCTTCATCATCCCGGCGCTCTCCATGACGAGGAGGGAGTAGTTCACCCTCGGGGCTGAGGGTATGTACCAGTAGCTATGTGTTTGATCTCTCTCTCGTGTTCTTGATTTGGCACGATCTTGATGTACCACGAGCTTTGCTATTATAGTTGGATCTTATGATGTTTCTCCCCCTCTACTCTCTTGTAATGGATTGAGTTTTCTCTTTGAAGTTATCTTATCAGATTGAGTCTTTAAGGATTTGAGAACACTTGATGTATGTCTTGCATGTGCTTATCTGTGGTGACAATGGGATATCATGTGATCCACTTGATGTATGTTTCAGTGACCAACTTGCGAGTTCCGTGACCTCATGAACTTATGCATAGGGGTTGGCACACGTTTTCGTCTTGACTCTCTGGTAGAAACTTTGGGGCACTCTTTGAAGTTCTTTGTGTTGGTTGAATAGATGAATCTAAGATTGTGTGATGCATATTGTATAATCATGCCCATAGACACTTGAGGTGACATTGGAGTATCTAGGTGACATTAGGGTTTTGGTTGATTTGTGTCTTAAGGTGTTATTCTAGTACGAACTCTATGATAGATCGAACGGAAAGAATAGCTTCATGTTATTTTACTACGGACTCTTGAATAAATCGATCAGAAAGGATAACTTTGAGGTGGTTTCGTACCCTACAATAATCTCTTCGTTTGTTCTCCACTATTAGTGACTTTGGATTGATTCTTTGTTGCATGTTGAGGGATAGTTATATGATCCAATTATGTTATTATTGTTGAGAGAACTTTCACTAGTGAAAGTATGAACCTTAGGCCTTGTTTCCTAGCATTGCAATACCGTTTGTGCTCACTTTTATCGTTAGTTACCTTGCTGTTTTTATAATTTCAGATTACAAAAACCTATATCTACCATCCACATTGCACTTTTATCACCATCTCTTCGCTGAACTAGTGCACCTATACAATTTGCCATTGTATTGGATGTGTTGGGGACAAAAGAGACTCTTTGTTATTTGGTTGTAGGGTTGTTTGAGAGAGACCATCTTCATCCTACAGCTCCCACGGATTGATAAACCTTAGGTCATCCACTGGAGGGAAATTTACTACTGTCCTACAAACCTCTACACTTGGAGGCCCAACAACTTCTACAAGGAGAAGGTTGCATAGTAGACATCAAGCTCTTTTCTGGCGCCGTTGCCGGGGAGGTGAGTGCTTGAAGGTATACCTTTAGATCTTGCAATCGAATCTTTTAGTTTCTTGTTTTATCACTAGTTTAGTTTATAAAAGAAAACTACAAAAAATGGAATTAAGGGTGCCTCATATGCTTCATCTTTTTAATGTCTTTCATGAAAATAAGGATTCCGATAATTGTGCTCAATTGCTAGAGGAAGAATGCATTAGAATGTTTTGCACTAAATCTTTGAATGATGAGCATGATTGCAATGTTGTTAGTATGAATTCCTTGAATATCCATGATGCTAATGGTATGCAAAGACACAAGCTTGGGGATGCTATGTTTCATGAAGATGATATTTTTTGTCCCCCAAGTTTTGATGGGCAAATTTATTATGATGAAAGCATGCCTCCTATTATGATGATTATTGTGATGATACATATGCCATAAAGAATAAAGATAACCATGAAACTTGTCATCATGATTTAATTTTATATGGATTATGCTTCACATGATAGTTATATTGTTGAATTCATTCATGATGCTACTGAAAATTATTATGATGGAGGAATATATGCTTGTAGGAGTTACAATGATATCAAGTTTCCTCTCTATGTGCTTAAAGTTTTAAAGCTATGCTTGTTTTGCCTTCCTATGCTAGTTGATTATTGTTCCCATAAGTTGTTTGCTCATAAAATCCCTATGCGTAGGAAGTGGGTTAGACTTAAATGTGTTAGTAATATTCTTCATGATGCTCTCTTTATGTTTCAATTCTTATCTTTTATGCGAGCATCATTGAAATCATCATGCCTAGCTAGGGGCGTTATACGATAGCGCTTGTTGGGAGGCAACCCAATTTTATTTTTTTCTTTGCTTTTTGATCCTGTTTAGTAATAGATAATTCATCTAGCCTGTGTTTAGATGTGGTTTTATGTTTTAATTAGTGTTTGTGCCAAGTAGAACCTTTGGGAAGACTTGGGTGAAGTCTATGCGATCTTGCTGTAAAAAACAGAAACTTTTTTGCTCACGAGATTAGCTGCCATTGTTTACTGGAGAGTTAGTTTAAGTTAATTCTTTTTGCAGATGATTAATAGCCAAATTCCCCAGGTCCACCAATTTATTTCAGAATTTTTGGTGTTACATAAGTATTCGAATGATACAGATTACTACAGACTGTTCTGTTTTTGACAGATTCTGTTTTCTATGTGTTGTTTGCTTATTTTGATGAATCTATGAGTAGTATCGGAGGGTATGAACCATAGGGAAGTTGGAATACAGTAGATATTACACCAATATGAATTTAGAATGAGTTCACAACAGTACCTAAGTGGTGATTTATTTTCTTATACTAACGGAGCTTACGAGTTTTCTGTTGAGTTTTGTGTTGTGAAGTTTTCAAGTTTTGGGTATAGAATCGATGAACTATGGAATAAGGAGTGGCAAGAGCCTAAGCTTGGGGATTCCCAAGGCACCCCAAGGTAATATTCAAGGACAACCAAGATTCTAAGCTTGGGGATGCCCCGGATGGCATCCCCTCTTTTGTTTTCGTTCATCGGTAACTTTACTTGGAGCTATATTTTTATTCACCACATGATATGTGTTTTGCTTGGAGCGTCAATCTATTTTATTTTGTTTTGCTTGATGTTTGAATAATATCCCAAGATATTAAATTCTTAAATGTTAGAGAGTCTTCACATAGTTGCGTAATTATTCGAGTACTCATTGATCTTCACTTATATCTTTCGGAGTAGTCTGTCGTTTGCTCTAGTGCTTCACTTATATCTTTTTAGAACATGATGGTAGTTTTATTTTGAAGAAATTTATGAACTCTCATTCTTCACTTATATTATTTTGAGAGTCTTAAACAACATGGTAATTTGCTTTGGTTATGAATTTAGTCCTAATATGATAGGCATCCAGGAGGGATATAATAAAAACTATCATATAAAGTGCATTGAATACTATGAGAAGTTTGATACTTAATGATTGTTTTGAGATATGAAGATGGTGATATTAGAGTCATGCTAGTGAGTAGTTGTGAATTTGAGAGATACTTGTGTTAAAGTTTGTGATTCCCGTAGCATGCACGTATGGTGAACCGTTATGTGAAGAAGTTGGAGCATGATGTATTTATTGATTGTATTCCTTATGTGTGGAGGTCGGGATCGCGCGATGGTTAACTCCTACCAACCATTCCTCTAGGAGCATGCGTGTAGTACTTTGTTTTGATAACTTGTAGATTTTTGCAACAAGTATGTGAGTTCTTCATGACTAATGTTGAGTCCATGGATTATACGCACTCTCACCCTTCCACCATTCCTAGCCTCTCTTGTGCCGCGCAACTTTCGCTGGTATCATACACCCACCATATAATTTCCTCAAAACAGCCACCATACCTACCTATTATGGCATTTCCATAGCCATTCCGAGATATATTGCCATGCAACTTTCCGCCGTTTCATTTATTATGACACGTTTCATCATTGTCATATTGCCTTGCATGATCATGTAGTTGACATCGTATTTGTGGCAAAGCCACCTTTCATAATTCTTTCATACATGTCACTCTTGATTCATTGCACATCCCGGTACACCGCCGGCGGCATTCACATAGAGTCATATTTTGTTCTAAGTATTGAGTTGTAATTCTTGAGTTGTAAGTAAATAAAAGTGTGATGGTCATCATTATTAGAGCATTGTCCCAGTGAGGAAAGGATGATGGAGGCTATGATTCCCCCAAAGTCGGGATGAGACTCCGGACGAAAAATTAAAAAAGGTAAAAAAAAGTGGCCAAAAAAAGAGAAGGCCCAAAAAAGAGAAATAAAAACAAACAAAAAAAAGAGAAAAAGAGAGAAGGGGCAATGCTACTATCCTTTTACCACACTTGTGCTTCAAAGTAGCACCATGATCTTCATGTTAGAGAGTCTCCTATGTTATCACTTTCATATACTAGTGGGAATTTTTCATTATAGTTGGCTTGTATATTCTAATGATGGGCTTCCTCAAATTGCCCTAGGTCTTCGTGAGAAAGCAAGTTGGATGCACACCCACTTAGTGTCCTTTTGATCTTTCATACACTTATAGTTCTAGTGCATCCGTTGCGTGGCAATCCCTACTCACTCACATTGATATCTATTGATGGGCATCTTCATAGCCCATTGATACGCCTAGTTGATGTGAGACTATCTTCCTCCTTTTTGTCTTCTCCACAACCACCATATTCTATTCCTCCTATAGTATTATGTCCATGGCTCACGCTCATTTATTGCGTGAAGATTGAAAAAGTTTGAGAATACTAAAGTATGAAACAATTGCTTGGCCGAAACCGGGGTTGTGCATGATTTAAATATTTTGTGTGATGAAGATAGACCATAGCCAGACTATATGAGTTTGTAGAGATAACTTTCTCTGGCCATGTTATTTTGAGATGACATAATTACTTTGTTAGTATGCTTGAAGTATTATTATTTTTATGTCAATATTAAACTTTTGTCTTGAATATTTCGGATCTGAACATTCATGCCACAATAAAGAAAATTACATTGATAATTATGTTAGGCAGCATTCCACATCAAAAATTCTGTTTTATCATTTACCTACTCGAGGTGAGCAGGAATTAAGCTTGGGGATGCTTGATACGTCTCCAATGCATCTATATTTTTGATTGTTCCATGCTATTATATTATTTGTTTTGGATGTTTAATGGGCTTTATTATACACTTTTATATTATTTTTGGGACTAACCTATTAACCGGAGGCCCAGTCCAAATCATTGTTTTTTTTCCTATTCAGTGTTTCGCAGAAAAGGAATATCAAACGGAGTCCAAATGGAATGAAACCTTCGGGAGAATCGTTTTTGGAGCAAATGCAATCCAGGAGACTTGGAGTGGACGTCAAGGAAGCAACGAGGCATCCACGAGGTAGGAGGGCGCGCCCGGGGGGTAGGCGCGCCCCCACCCTTGTGGGCCCCTTGTGGCTCCCCTGACCGACTTCTTTCGCCTATATATACTCATATACCCTGAAAACATCCGAGAGCACAATAGATCGAGAGTTCCACTGCCGCAAGCCTCTGTAGCCACCAAAAACCAATCGGGACCCTGTTTTGGCACCCTGCCGAAGGGGGGATCCCTCACCGGTGGCCATCTTCATCATCCTCGCGCTCTCCATGACGAGGAGGGAGTAGTTCACCCTCAGGGCTAAGGGTATGTACTAGTAGATATGTGCTTGATCTCTCTCTCTCTCTCTCTCTCTCTCTCGTGTTCTTGATTTGACACGATCTTGATGTACCACGAGCTTTGCTATTATAGTTGGATCTTATGATGTTTCTCCCCCTCTACTCTCTTGTAATGGATTGAGTTTTCCCTTTGAAGTTATCTTATCGGATTGAGTCTTTAAGGATTTGAGAACACTTGATGTATGTCTTGCACGTGTTATCTGTGGTGACAATGGGATATCACGTGATCCACTTGATGTATGTTTTGGTGATCAACTCGTGAGTTCTATGACCTCGTGAACTTATGCATAGGGGTTGGCACATGTTTTCGTCTTGACTCTCTGGTAGAAACTTTGGGGCACTCTTTGAGGTTCTTTATGTTGGTTGAATAGATGAATCTGAGATTGTGTGATGCATATCGTATAATCATGCCCACTGATACTTGAGGTGACATTGGAGTATCTAGGTGACATTAGGGTTTTGGTTGATTTGTGTCTTAAGGTGTTATTCTAGTACGAACTCTATGATAGATCAAACGGAAAGAATAACTTCATGTTATTTTACTACGGACTCTTGAATAGATCGATCGGAAAGGATAACTTTGAGGTGGTTTTGTACCCTACAATAATCTCTTTGTTTGTTCTCCGTTATTAGTGACTTTGGAGTGACTCTTTGTTGCATGTTGAGGGATAGTTATATGATCCAATTATGTTATTATTGTTGAGAGAACTTGCACTAGTGAAAGTATGAACCCTAGGCCTTGTTTCCTATCATTGCAATACCGTTTACGCTCACTTTTATCACTTGCTACCTTGCTGTTTTTATAATCTCAGATTACAAAAACCTTTACCTACTATCCTTATTGCACTTGTATCACCATCTCTTCGCCGAACTAGTGCACCTATACAATTTGCCACTGTATTGGGTGTGTTGGGGACACAAGAGACTCTTTTTTATTTGGTTGCAGGGTTGCTTGAGAGAGACCATCTTCATCCTACGCCTCCTACGGATTGATAAACCTTAGGTCATCCACTTGAGGGAAATTTGCTACTGTCCTACAAACCTGCGCACTTGCAGGCCCAACAACGTCTATAAGAAGAAGGTTGTGTAGTAGACATCACTTGGCGGCGGCTCTGTATCGTAAAACGCGATGAAAGTTTCTCTCTGATTTTTTTCTCCGTGAAACGGAATATATAGAGTTGGAGTTGAGGTTGGTGGAGCATCAGGGGGCCCACGAGACCGGGGGCGCGCCCAGGGGGAGGGGGCACGCCCCACCCTCATGGACAGGGTGTGGGCCCCCTGGCCTTGATTCTTTCCCCAATATTTTTTATATTTTCCAATAGTTATCTTCGTGTATTTTCAGGTCATTTTGAGAACTTTTGTTTTCTGCACAATAAACAACACCATGGCAGTTCTGCTGAAAACAACGTCAGTCCGGATTAGTTTCATTCAAATCATGCAAGTTAGAGTCCAAAACAAGGGCAAAAGTGTTTGGAAAAGTAGATACGTTGGAGACGTATCAGTCACCTAGTACCTGCACAAACAATCAAGAACCTTGCAACCAATGCGATAAAGGGGTTGTCAATCCCTTCACAGTCACTCACAAAAGTGAGATCTAATAGAGATAGTAAAGTAAATATTTTTGGTATTTTTGTTGTACATATTGGAAAGTAAAGATTGCAAAATACTAAACGAGATGCGATGTAAATAAAAGAGATGTAATATAATAGAAGAGACCCAGGGGCCATATATTTCATTAGTGGCTTCTCTCAAGATAGCATGTATTACGGTGGGTGAAAAAATTACTGCCGAGCAATTGATAGAAGAGCGCATAATTATGAAGATATCTAAGGCAATGATCATGAACATAGGCATCATGTTCGTGTCAAGTAGACCGAAACGATTCTGCATCTACTACTATTACTCCACACGTCGACCGCTATCCAGCATGCATCTAGAGTATTAAGTTCATAAGAATGGAGTAACGCATTAAGCAAGATGACATGATGTAGAGGGATAAACTCAAGCAATATGATATAAACCCCGTCTTTTTTTCCTCGATGGCAACAATTCAATACGTGCCTTGCTGCGCCTAATATCACTAGGAAAGGACACCGCAAGATTGAATCCAAAGCTAAGAACTTCTCCCATTGCAAGAAAGATCAATCTAGTAGGCCAAACTAAACCGATAATTCGAAGAGACTTGCAAAGATATCAGATCATGCATATAAGAATTCAGAGAAGAACCAAATAATATTCATAGATAATCAAGTTCATAAATCCACAATTCATCGAATCTTGGCAAACACACCGCAAAAGAGTATTACATTGAATAGATCTCCAAGAACATCGAGTAGAACTTTGTATTGAGAATCAAAGAGAGAGAAGAAGCCATCTAGCTAATAACTATTGATCCAAAGGTCTGTGGCAAACTACTCACGCTTCATCGGAGAGGCAATGGTGTTGATGAAGAAGCCCTCCATGATCGGTTCCCCCTTCGGCAGATCGCCGGAAAAGGCCCCAAGATTGGATCTCACGAGTACAGAAGGTTGTGGCGGTGGAAATGTGGTTTCGTGGCTCCCCCTGATGTTTCTAGGGTATAAGAGTATATATAGGCGAAAGAAGTACATCAGTGGAGCTACGAGTGGCCCACAAGGGTGGGGGCATGCCCTCCTGCCTCGTGGCCTCCTCGTAGAGTCCCAGACTTCAACTCCAAGTCTTCTGGATTGCTTTTTGTCCAAGAAAGATCCTCGCGAAGGTTTCATTCCGTTTGGACTCCGTTTGATATTCCTTTTCTGCAAAACTCCAAATAGGTAAAAAAACAGAAACTGGCACTAGGCCTCCGGTTAATAGGTTAGTCCCAAAAATAATATAAAAGAGCATATTAAAGCCCATTAAACATCCAAAACAGATAATATAATAGCATGGAACAATAAAAAATTATAGATACGTTGGAGATGTATCACTGGCCACCCAGGGCTATTTGCCAGATTCAGATCTGACTTCCACTCAGCCAGGATTAACATCCATGAATGGGCAAGCGCATGTTGAGAGTCACCCTACCCCACACGGAGATGAACGGGTATGTTTTGTTCCTTTTCTCCTCCGTAGCCTCGGATTCCATCATCCCTTTTTGCGGGGTTTGCTTGAATTCTTTTAGCTTGGTCTCGGCGAGGTGCTTTCCAGCATAGAAGGGAAGTTGAATGCTACTCTATCTAAGGTAGAGCACGTGAATTTTGTTACCAGAGAAGCACACGGGAAGTGCCTCCATTTCACATGGTATTCTTTTTGTGAAGATCCATAGGTCATGTGACAACATGATGTATTGTAGCAGCGGAAGCCCTTGGTCACGTGGAAATTGATCTTAGACAGGCTTGCGAAGACTTTCTTTATGCGAAGTCGCAGCATCAGGCTGCCCAGCATGTGTTAACCTAGAGGAGGGAGGATACGAACGTGCTCAAGGCAAAAAATGCCTGATAGACTCAGGAGATCGAGAATCTGAAAGCTCGACTAGCCGCCGCCCAGGCGAAAGATCGGCAAATAAGTGAAGAAATATTTGGTAACCTTTCCTCTCCATTTTAAGGTGGTTTCATGGTTGTAGGATTGCTAGATGGGATCAGTAGGCTAATATGCATTTTCCTGGCAGCTTCGCTGGCCAGTCAGCCCCTAGAGGCCCCTGCTACTTGTGAGTTGCGTTGGGATTTCTCCGAAGAGGAGAGGATGAAGCAATAGAATAGAGATAAAGTATTTCCCTCATTTAAGAACCAAGATTATCAATCCAGTAGGAGAACCATGCAAGACCTTGTGAACAACACCTACACATAAAAGAACAAATACTTTCACCCAACACAAACAAGGGGTTGTCAATCCCTTGGCGGTTAATTGCAAGGATCAAGTCTGATAATGGTAGATAGATAAACAAAAAACATAATAGTAAATAAATGCAAACAAGGAGGCCCAGGCGCGCCCTGGTGGGTGCTTCCCTCCTCGGCCCACCTTCGGTGCCCATCTTCTGGTATATAAGTCATTTTTAACTATAAAAAAACAGGAGAGGACTTTCAGGACGAAACGCTGCCGCCTCGAGGCAGAACTTCGGCAGGAGTACTTTTGCCCTTCGGTGGAGCGAGCCGGGGGAACTTCCCTCCCGGAGGGGGAAATCATCATCATCATCATCACCAACAACTCTCCCATCTTGTGGAGGGCTATCTTCATCAACATCTTCACGGCACCAACTCCTCTCAAACCCTAGTTCAACTCTTGTGTTCAATCTTTGTATCAAAACTATGGATTGGTGCTTGTGGGTGACTAGTAGTGTTGATTACATCTTGTAGTTGATTACTATATGGTTTATTTGGTGGAAGATTATTTGTTCATATTCATTGTGCTATTTAATACCCCTCTAATCTTGAGCATGTTTATCATTTGTGAGTAGTCACTTTCGTTCTTGAGGTCACGGGAGAAATCATGTTGCAAGTAATCATGTGAACTTGATATGTGTTTGATATTTTGTGGTATCTATGTTGCCATTCTCTTAGTGGTGTCATGTGAACGTTGACTACATGACACTTCACCATATTTGGGACTAAGGGAATGCATTGTGGAGTAGTTATTAGATGGTGGGTTGCAAGAGTGACAGAAGCTTAAACCCCAGTTTATGCGTTATTCCGTAAGGGACCGATTGGATCCAAAAGTTTAATGCTATGGTTAGAATTTATTCTTAATACTTTTCTCGTAGTTGCGAATGCTTGTGAGATGGTTAATCATAAGTAGGAGGTTTGTTCAAGTAAGAACATCACCTAAGCACCGGTCCACCCAGATATCAAATTATCAAAGTACCGAACACAAATTAAGCCAACATGATGAAAGTGACTAGATGAAATTAACGTGTACCCTCAAGAACACTTTGCTTATCATAAGAAACCATTTTGGCCTGCCCTTTGCCTCAAAAGTATTGGTCTACCTTGCTGCACTTTTGTTACTACTATTGTTACTTGCTCGTTACAAATTATCCTGCTATAGAACTACTTCGCTACTCACAATTTTAGCACTTGCAGACATCACCTTCACTACAAAAAAAGACACATCCGTGACATTTTGGGCCAAACGAAAAATGTTTCTGTCATACTTATGACACTTCTATGACGATAATTGTGACAAAACCCGGTATCATCATAGATGTGGTGGGCTCCTACTTCTATGACAAACAATCATGACAGAAAATGGGCTTTTCATCCGGGGCGGGCCGGAGATGCAGCTGCATGACATTCTTTGGGCCACCCATGATGGGAAAAACCGTGGTAGAAGAGAGGGCGAGGAAAATTTCGGCGAGTTCCCGGTTGAAAGATTGTGGATGTCGCCTAGAGGGGGGGGGTGAATAGGCGCTTTAAAATAATTACGGTTTAGGCTTGAACAAATGCGGAATAAACCTAGCGGTTAATTTAACAAGCACAAAACCTACAACAACTATGCTCACTTATGTGCACCGACAACTTATGCTAAGCAAGATAGACAACAAGGTGATAGCAATATATATGACAAGAAACAATATGGCTATCACAAAGTAAAGTGCATAAGTAAAGGGCTTGGGTAAGAGATAACCGAGGCACGTGGAGACGACGATGTATCCCGAAGTTCACACCCTTGCGGATGCTAATCTCCGTTTGGAGAGGTGTGGAGGCACAATGCTCCCCAAGAAGCCACTAGGGCCACCGTAATCTCCTCACGCCCTCGCACAATGCAAGATGCCGTGATTCCACTAAGGGACCCTTGAGGGCGGTCACCGAACCCGTAGAAATGGCGACTCTTGGGGGCGGTCACCAAACCCGTACACTTTGGCAACCCTTGGGGGCGGTCACCGGTACCCGTCAAATTGCTCGGGGCGATCTCCACAACCTAATTGGAGACCCCGACGCTTGCCCGGAGCTCTACACCATAATGATTGAGCTCCGAACACCACCAACCGTCTAGGGCGCCAAGGCACCCAAGAGGAACAAGCTCTAGGGTGCCCAAACACCCAAGAGTAATAAGCTTCTGAAACTTCACTTCCACGTATCACCGAGGAGAACTCAAACCGATGCACCAAATGCAATGGCAAGGGCACACGGAGTGCCCAAGTCCTTCTCTCCCAAATCCCACCAAAGCAACTAATGCTAGGGAAGACAATGAGAGGAAGAACAAAAGAAGAACACGAAGAACTCTAAGATCTAGATCCAAGGGGTTCCCCTCACTTAGAGGAGAAGGTGATTGGTGGAAACGTGGATCTAGATCTCCTCTCTCTTTTCCCCCCAAAACTAGCAAGAATCCATGGAGGGATTGAGAGATAGCAAGCTCGGGGAAGGTCAACAATGGGGGAAGAACACAAGCTCAAAGGATTAGGTTCAATGGGGAAGAAGACCCCCTTTTATAGGTGGAGAAAAATCCAACCGTTATGCTCACAGCCCGCACAGAGCGGTACTACCGCTCCAAGGAGCGGTACTACCGCTAGGGCGGTAGAACCCCTTTGAAAAACAAAAGCGAGGAGGCAAAAGGCCAGTAGAACCGCCGGAGCGGTACTACCGCTCATCCTCACGGTACTACCGCTCGACCTCACGGTACTACCGCAAATGGTAGCGGTGCTACTGCTTGCGAGCGGTACTAAAAAAAATACTTCTGTGCTTACTTCCGCTAAGCAAAACATGAGATTTTGGTCCGGAGCGGTACCACCGTTTAGGAGCCGCGGTAGTATTGCTCTGGAGCGGTACTATCGCTCAGGAGCCGCGGTAGTACTGCTCTGGAGCGGTAGTAAAAAATTGCATCCGCTCTAGTCGCGGTAGTACCGTTGCAGCCTTTACCAAAACAGCCGCAACTTTTGCAAACGGACTCCGAATTCAACGAAACCAAGTTTGTTGGAAAGCTAACGACATCGGCTAACACAATCTTGATAGAAATATCAAGAATAAGCAAATGATAAAAGTCCCATAAGAAAATGGTGAGAACCCTTCATCGGATAAGATCGGTAAAACCTCCAACACCGAAAACATCGTAGAAGACGCATGCGAACTCCGTTTTCGATGAACTCAAGCTTGTCATCAAGATGACCATAAGATCTAAGACTCACAAAGATAACCAAACAAGAACCAAGAAACATGATGCAAGGATTCAGTGTTTTGAGCTATCTACTAACGATACGATCAAGCTACCAACTTGAGAGCCCCCCCTTGATAGTACGGCAAACGATCCTATAACTCGGTCTCCCAACTACCACCATGAGACCCGTAAAATAGAAAACCTATAAAGGGCAAACCTTTGCCTTGCAGATGGTCCACTTGAGCTAGATGAAGACGATCTTGACTACCTCAAGTTGGACCACCTTTCTTGATTGTGTTGGCTCGATGAAGACTAGATAATTGCTCCCCCATAGTCCACTATGGGTGAGCCACTCTTAGGAACATCTTCACAATTCCATTGGCACCACAATGGACAACAAGCTTCAAGCACTTGATCTCTTCGTGATGCATCACTTGAACTTGCACACTGCAACCTAACCCCACAAAGAACTCTCACGAAGACCATGGGTTAGCACACAAAGCGTAATGGACAATGCTTACCATACCATGGGATCACTAGATCCCTCGGTACATCTTGTGCGCTTTGTGTGTTGAATCTTTCCAACCCTCTTCATTTGGATGATGTCTTGAAGGTGGACATGAATGATCACACAATGTTCTTCTTCAAGACATACTTGCAATAAGCTCAACACTCACATCACAAACCTTTGTCTTTGGATAATTCCTTAATAGCACCGTGGTCATCACAAACTCTCCTTGAAACTAACAAATGGACTCCAAGAAAAGCCTATGGACAAAACCTTCAAATATAGCTCAAGGCAACCATTAGTCCATAGAGATTGTCATCAATTACCAAAACCAAACATGGAGCACCGCATGTTCTTTCAATCTCCCCCATTTTGGTAATTGATGATAATCACTATCAAGCGAGTTTATACAAGGAATTATGCATCACCGTGCAATGCACAACCAATGATGCATGAGAATGAGATGCAAATGCCAAATGATTAGGAACCAAAACCAAAGCAAGGAGAAAACTCAGAAGACTTCTCCACAATACTCTCTGAAACTCCTCCCCCATTGGCATCGATTGCCAAAATGGGTGAAAAGCTTAGAAGGCCAAAATAAAAAGTGTTCCTCCATAAATTGTGTATCTCTCAACAAGAGAGTGGAATGCAATACACATATTCAACGGTAAATGCTTGGAGGAAAACAAACTATATTGAGGCCCAAAGATTGCAAAAGAATGATATGCCACAAAGACATAACAAAGAGAGACACAAGCAATCAGAAGATACCAATTGAAGCAAGCAATCAACGGAAGTCAATTGAACCAACTAGACCAATGATCCTACATGCCACAAGAATAAAGATATTATGATAAGCGCAAAGGGGTGTTCTAAAGAAACTAGAGAAGCTCCCCATGATTTTTGCACACATAAGAATTTTTGTATTTGAATACAAAGTGCACAAAATAGGATCATAGGTCCCCAAAAATCAATAGAAAATCACATCCCGTGCAAGTGAGCATATAGGAAACAAACCCTAGCGCTTGCAACAAGCACATGGTTGAGTGATGACCCACAAGTATAGGGGATCTATCATAGTCCTTTTGATAAGTAAGAGTGTCAAACCCAACGAGGAGCAGAAGGAAATGATAAGCGGTTTTCAGCAAGGTATTCTCTGCAAGTAGTGAAATAAGTGGTAACAGATAGTTTTGTGATAATATAAAGTGTAGCAAGCAACAAGTAACAAAAGTAAATAAAGTGCAGCAAGGTGGCCCAATCCTTTTTGTAGCAAAGGATAAGCCTGGACGAACTCTTATAATAGGAAAAGCGCTCCCGTGGATATATGGGAATATCGTCAAGCTAGTTTCCATCACGCTCATATGATTCGCGTTCGGTACTTTGATAATTTGATATGTGGGTGCACCGGTGCTTGGGTACTGCCCTTACTTGGACAAGCATCCCACTTTTGATTAACCTCTATTGCAAGCATCCGCAACTACAACAAAAGTATTAAGGTAAACCTAACCATAGCATGAAACATATGGATCCAAATCAGCCCCTTACGAAGCAATGCATAAACTAGGGTCTAAGCTTCTGTCACTCTAGCAACACATCATCTACTTATTACTTCCCAATGCCTTCCTCTAGGCCCAAATAATGGTGAAGTGTTATGTAGTCGACGTTCGCATAACACCACTAGAGGCTAGACAACATACATCTTATCAAAATATCGAACGAATACCAAATTCACATGACTACTAATAGCAAGACTTGTCCCTTGTCCTCAGGAACAAAGGTAATTACTCACAAAGCATATTCATCTTCATAATCAGAGGGGTAATAATATGCATAAAGGATCTGAACATATGATCTTCCACCAAGTAAACCAACTAGCATCAACTACAAGGAGTAATCAACACTACTAGCAACCTATTAGCACCAATCCTGAACTTGGAGACAAGAATTGGATACAAGAGATGAACTAGGGTTTGGAGATGAGATGGTGCTGGTGAAGATGTTGATGGAGATTGCCCTCTCCCGATGAGAGGAGCGTTGGTGATGATGATGGTGATGATTTCCCCCTCTCGGAGGGAAGTGTCCCCGGCAGAACAGCTCTGCCCGAGCCCTAGATTGGTTCCGCCAAGGTTCCGCCTCGTAGCGGCGGAGTCTCGTCCCGAGAGGTTCTCTTATATTTTTTTCTCATCGAAAGACTTCATATAGGAGAAGATGAGCGTCGGAGAGCCACCAGAGGGCCCATGAGGTAGGGGGCGCGCCCATGGGGGCGCCCCCACCCTCGTGAGCAGGCTGTGGGCCCCCTGTCCTTCATCTTTGGCGACGATTTTTCTTTATTTATTTTAAGGTATTCCGTGGAGTTTCAGGAATTTTGGAGTTGTGCGGAATAGTCCTCCAATATTTGCTCCTTTTCCAGCCCAGAATTGTAGCTGCCGACATTCTCCCTCTTCATGTAAACCTTGTAAAATAAGAGAGAATAGCCATAAGTATTGTGACATAACGTGAAATAACAACCCATAATGCAATAAATATTGACAACAAGCATGATGCAAAATGGACGTATCAACTCCCCCAAGCTTAGACCTCGATTGTCCTCAAGCGAAAAGCCGATAACAATAAATATGTCCTCATGTTTAGAGGTAGAGGTGTCTATAAAAATAAAATACGGACATGAAGGCATCATGATTATTTCATAACATCAACATAAATAGATTTTTTCATATGATTACTCATGTTCAAGTGATGATCTTTTCACAAAGCCAAAGTATGAGTCAGAAACCTTATTGGGCACCAACAAATTATACCCTCAGTCATTGAAGCAATTGCAATTTATCATAACATCGGAAGGAGTCTATGTCAGAGCTTAAAAGCAAGTCCACATACTCAACTATCACTTAGTCCTTCATAATTGCTAACACTCACGCAATACTTGTGGTTACGGAGTTTTAATCGGACACAGAGAAAGATAGGGGCCTATAGTTTTGCCCCACAAACTTTTACCTCAAGGGTAATGTCAACAATAATAATTCATGCTCCCCCACATCCAATTAGATATATATATCATGTTCTTTCCAACATGCTGAGCTTGCCAAAGGATAAAATGAAAAAGGAAAGGTGAAGATCACTATGACTCTTACATAAGGTAGAGGATAATAATAAAAGATAGGCCCTTCACAGAGGGTAGCAGAGGTTGTCATGTGCATTTAGGGTTGATGCACAAAATCTTAATGAAAAAGAACGTCACTTTATATTGCCCCTTGTATGTGAACCTTTATTATGCAGTCCGTCGCTTTTATTGCATCCACAACAAGTTCGTACAAAGCTTATTTCTCTACACTAATAAGTCATGCATATTTAAAGAGCAATTTTTATTCCTTGCACCGATGACAACTTACTTGAAGGATCTTACTCAATCCATAGGTAGATATGGTGGACTCTCTTGGCAAAACTGGTTTTAAGGGTATTTGGAAGCACACGTAGTATTTCTACTTGGTGCTAAGAATTTGGCTGGCATGAGGGGGAAAGGCAAGCTCAACACGATAGAGGATCCATGACAACATACTTTATCTCAGATGTAAGAAAACATAACTCATTATGTTGTCTTCCTTGTCCAACCTCAACTCTTTAGCATGTCATATTTTAATGAGTGCTCCCAATCATAAAAGATGTCAATGATAATATATCTATATGTGAAACCTCTCTTTCCTTATTACTTCCTATTAATTGCAAGGATGACCAAAACTATATTTGCCAACTCCCAACAACTTTTAATCATCATACTCTTTCTATGTAAAGTCATTACTTTCACTAAGATCAATATGAACTCTTTGATTCTTTTTATTCTTTTTCTTCTAATCACCCAAGATCATGGCAAAATACTCAAGCCCTTGACTCAACACTAATCTTTATTATATAGCTCACGGACTCGATTACAAAGAAGGATCATAAAGTAAAACTCAAAACTAGATCATGTCATGATTTTATTCTACTGAATCAAGATACTACTAATAGGATCGAACTAAGAAAAACGGTAAAGATAGGAGTTGTGATGGTCATATGATACCAGGGCACCTCCCCCAAGCTTGGTAGTTGCCAAGGGGAGTGCCCATACCCATGTGATTATTTCTCCTTCTTTGTTGTCGGCGTAATATTCTTGGTGATGATTCCCCTCAAAATACGGTTCTCCTCCTCGAGCTTACTGACCTGCTGCTTGAGGTCCATTATTTCCTTGTGAAGCTTTCCTGTAGCGGCTAAAGCTCCTTGTACCCAAGGGTGTTGCATAGCTGCGGGAGAACAAGAGACACTCCTCCTCATATTTTCATAGGAAAGAAATTTAACATTGGAAGGGATAACCGAGTTTGGAATAACTGAGCTCTGTAGTTCCCCCATCGTAAACCCAGCTCGGAGGCGAGAGGTGACTTCTTGATCTTCCATGGCATCTACCCTCATCAGGTTAGCCTCCATCTCTTCCTCCGTTGCTGGCCCAAAGTGGTCAGCGTCGCTGTTTGCCCTTGGTTCCGGTGCAGGGTTAGATACCCGGCTCTCCCCGACTGAATCTTGAGAAGACATCTTGCTCTAATCTGCAGCAGCAACAACTTGAAACGAAAACAGAGGATATTTGCGTGATACGAGAGTCAAAACCTTCGGGAGTATATATAATGAATTTTTACCGACCAAAATACGTATCGTGCAAGGAAACGGAGTCCGGAGGGCACACGAGGTGCTCACGAGGTAGGGAGGCGCGCCCAGGGGGGTAGGGCGCGCCCTCCACCCTCGTGGAGGCCTCGTGTCCTCCCCGGACTGCTACTTATTTTTCTATTTTTCTAAATATTCCAAAACGGAGAAATATTGCCTTAAAAATTGTTTTGGAGTCGGTTTACTTACCGTACCACATACTTATTCCTTTTCGAAGTCTGGGACGTTCTGGAAAGTGTCCTTTATGTACTCCTCCGGGGTTACGGTTTCAATAATATTAGTTTCAACATTTATGGGATTACCTGAAATATAGTGTTTAATCCTTTGACCGTTTACCACCTTCGGATTTGTGCCTGCGAAGTTGTTGATTTTTATGGCACCGGAACGATAGACCTCCTCAATAATGTAGGGACCTTCCCATTTGGAGAGAAGTTTTCCTTCAAAAAATCTTAAACGAGAGTTGTATAGCAATACATAATCACCTACATTAAACTCGCGCTTTTGTATCCTTTTGTCATGCCATCTTTTGACTTTTTCTTTAAACAACTTGGCATTTTCATAAGCTTGGGTTCTCCATTCATCAAGTGAGCTAATATCAAATAACCTCTTCTCACTGGCAAGTTTGAAATCATAGTTGAGCTCTTTAATAGCCCAGTATGCCTTATGTTCTAGTTCAAGAGGTAAGTGACAAGCTTTTCCATCAACCATTTTATACGGAGACATACCCATAGGATTCTTGTATGCAGTTCTATAGGCCCATAATGCGTCATCCAGTTTCTTGGACCAATTCTTTCTAGACCTATTCACAGTGTTTTGCAAAATTAATTTGAGCTCTCTGTTGCTCAACTCTACTTGACCACTAGACTGCGGGTGATATGGAGATGCGATTCTATGATTAACGTCGTATTTAGCAAGCATATTACGGAAAGCACCATGAATAAAGTGTGAACCACCATCAGTCATAAGATATCTAGGGACTCCAAACCTCAGAAAAATAACGTCCTTAAACATTTTAATAGAGGTGTTATGATCAGCACTAGTAGTTGGAATAGCTTCTACCCACTTAGTAACGTAATCAACAGCAACTAAAATATGAGTATATCCATTAGAGGCAGGAAAAGGTCCCATATAATCAAAGCCCCAAACATCAAATGGTTCAATAACAAGTGAATAATTCATAGGCATTTCTTGACGTCTACTAATATTACCAATTCTTTGACATTCATCGCAAGACAAAACAAACTTACGGGCATCCTTGAAGAGAGTAGGCCAATAGAAACCGGATTGAAATACCTGATGTGCAGTTCTATCTCCAGTGTGGTGTCCTCCATAAGGTTCGGAGTGACACTTGCATAGGATCTGTTCCTGTTCATGCTCAGGTACACAACGTCTAATAACACCATCTACTCCTTCTTTATAAAGACGTGGGTCATCCCAAAAGTAATGTCGCAAGTCATAGAAAAAATTTATCTTTTGTTGGTATGTGAAGCTAGGTGGCATAAATTTAGCAACAATATAATTAGCATAATCAGCATACCATGGAGTGCTACGAGAAGTGCTTATGACATTTAATTGTTCATCAGGAAAGCTATCATCAATAGGTATTGGGTCATCAAGAACATTCTCTAACCTAGACAAGTTGTCTGCAACGGGGTTCTCAGCTCCCTTTCTATCAGCAATATATAAATCAAATTCTTGCAGCAGGAGAACCCATCTAATGAGTCTAGGTTTTGCATCTTTCTTTTCCATAAGATATTTAATAGCAACATGATATGTGTGAATAGTAACTTTGGAATCAACAATATAAGGTCTAAACTTATCACAAGCAAACACGACTGCTAAAAGTTCCTTTTCGGTAGTAGCATAATTTCTTTGAGCATTGTCTAGAGTCTTACTAGCATAATGGATAACATTCAATTTCATATCAACTCTTTGCCCTAGAACAGCACCTACAGCATAATCACTAGCATCACACATAATTTCAAAAGGTAAATTCCAATCAGGTGGCTGAACAACAGGTGCAGAGACTAATGCTTTCTTAAGTATTTCAAATGCTTCTACGCAATTATCATCAAAGACAAATGGTACATCTTTTTGTAATAAATTGGTCAGAGGCCGAGAGATTTTTGAGAAGTCCTTAATGAACCTCCTATAAAATCTTGCGTGACCAAGGAAACTTCTTATACCTTTAATGTCCGTGGGACATGGCATCTTTTCAATAGCATCCACCTTGGCTTTATCAACTTCAATACATCTTTCAGAAACTTTGTGCCCCAAGACAATACCTTCATTAACCATAAAGTGGCACTTTTCCCAATTCAAGACAAGATTAGTTTCTTCACATCTCTGCAAAACTCGAGCAAGATTGCTCAAGCAATCATCAAAAGAGGAACCATAGACAGAAAAGTCGTCCATGAAAACTTCACAGATTTTCTCGCAAAAGTCAGAGAATATAGCCATCATGCATCTTTGAAAGGTAGCAGGTGCATTACATAAACCAAAAGGCATACGTCTATAAGCAAAAGTACCAAAAGGGCATGTAAAAGTAGTCTTTGATTGATCTTTACTCGACACAGGTATTTGAGAAAAACCGGAATAACCATCTAGAAAGCAATAATGTGTGTGTTTGCATAATCTTTCTAGCATTTGATCAATAAAAGGTAAGGGGTAATGATCTTTCTTAGTAGCCTTATTCAATTTGCAAAAATCAATTACCATCCTATAACCTGTGATAATTCTTTGCGGAATCAATTCATCTTTGTCATTAGGGACAACAGTAATACCTCCCTTCTTAGGGACACAATGGACAAGACTTACCCACTGACTATCAGCAACGGGATAAATTATACCTGCTTCCAGAAGCTTGAGTATTTCCTTTCTTACCACTTCTTTCATTTTAGGATTCAAACATCGTTGAGGATCACAAACTGGTTTGGTATCAGCTTCCAAATTTATTTTATGTTGACATAGAGTGGGACTAATGCCCTTAAGATCATCCAGAGTATATCCAATAGCGGCACGGTGCTTTTTTAGAGTTTTCAATAATCTTTCTTCTTCATGCTCTGAAAGGTTAGCACTAATAATGACAGGATATATTTTCTTTTCATCAAGATAAGCATATTTAAGATTATCAGGCAACGGTTTAAGCTCAAACACGGGATCACCCTTGGGTGGAGGAGGATCCCCTAGAATTTCAACAGGCAAATTGTGTTGCAGAATAGGTTCCTGTTTAAAGAATACTTCATATATTTCCCTTCTTTCATTCATGAACATATCATTTTCATGGTCTAACAAATATTGTTCTAAAGGATCACTAGGAGGTACGACAATAGAAGGAAGACAAATAATTTCGTCCTTACTAGGCAATTCTTCCTCACGATGTTGTTTACTATATTTAGAGAAAGTAAACTCATGAACCATATCATCCAAACCAACAGTAACAACATTCTTTTTGTAGTCTATCGTAGCATTAACAGTATTCAAGAAGGGTCTACCAAATATAATGGGACAAAAGCTATCTTGTGGAGAACCAAGAACAAGAAAATCAGCGGGATATTTGGTTTTCCCACACAAGACTTCAACATCTCTAACAGTTCCCATTGCAGATATAGTATCTCTATTGGCAATTTTAATTGTAACATCAATATCTTCTAACTCAGCAGGTGCAATATCATGCATAATTTCTTTTTATTACACTAGCACTAGCACCCATATCACATAAGCCATGATAACAATGATCTCCTATTTTAACAGAAATAATGGGCATGCCTACCACAGGTCTATGTTTATCTCTATCACAGGGTTTAGCAATTCTAGCAGTTTCACCAGAGAATTGAATAACATGCCCATCAATATTATCAGACAAGAGATCTTTAACAATAGCAATATTAGGTTCTACTTTGACTTGCTCAGGAGGTGTATAAGTCCTAATATTGCTTTTTACGAACAACAATTGAAGCTTTAGCATGATCCTTCATTCTAACAGGGAAAGGTGGTTTCTCTGCATAAGAAGTAGGAACAATAGGATCATTATAAGTGACAATCTTTTCTTCAACTTTAACAGGTGCAGCTACTTTTACTTCTATGGGAGGATGATATTTAAACCACTTCTCCTTGGGGAGATCAACATAAGTAGCAGAAGATTCACAGAAAGAAGCTACTATCTCAGAGTCAAGTCCATATTTAGTGCTAAACTTACAGAAAATATTGTTATCCATAAAAGATTTAACACAATCAAACTTAGGTGTCATACCTGACTTCTTACATTCGTCGAGGTCCCAATCTTCAGAGTTGCGTTTAATTCTATCCAATAAATTCCATCTAAATTCAATAGGCTTCATCATAAAAGAGCCAACACAACAATTATTGAGCATGGTGCGATTGTTACCAGAAAACGGAGCATAAAAACTTTGCATAATTACTTCTTTTGCGAGCTCATGATTGGGGCATGAATATAACATTGATTTAAGCCTCCCCCAAGCTTGAGCAATGCTTTCTCCTTCGCGAGGCCAAAAATTATATATATAATTGTGATCGCGATGAACATGATGCATAGGGTAATACTTTTGATGAAATTCCAATTTCAATATTTTATAGTTCCATGATCTCATATCATCACATAGCCTATACCATGTCAATGCGTCTCCCTCCAAAGATAAAGGGAAAGCCTTCTTCTTAACAACATCATCGGGTATACCTACAAGCTTAAATAGTCCACAAATATCATCCACATAGCGTAGATGTTCGTCAGGATGCTTTGTTCCATCTCCTACAAAAGTGTTAGCTAGCAGTTTTTCCATCATACCCGAAGGAATCTGAAAAGGAGTTTCATTTTTAGTAGGTTCAATAGGTTCAGTAGGTTGAGGAGCAACTCTTGGCTCAACTGGACGGGGTGAAGATACCCCGAACAAGCCCCTCAGACAATTACTTTCCATAGTAACAAGTGACAGAAAATTTCAACACACTAAATAAATTTTTCCTTACCAAATTCCACCTACCAAAGGCGCTTCACTCCCTGGCAATGGTGCCAGAAAAGAGTCTTGATGACCCACAAGTATAGGGGATCTATTGTAGTCCTTTCGATAAGTAAGAGTGTTGAACCCAACGAGGAGCAGAAGGAATTGATAAGTGGTTTTCAGCAAGGTATTCTCTGCAAGTACTAAAATAAGTGGTAACAGATAGTTTTGTGATAAGATAAAGTGTAGCGAGCAACAAGTAACAAAAGTAAATAAAGTGCAGCAAGGTGGCCCAATCCTTTTGGTAGCAAAGGACAAGCCTGGACGAACTCTTATAATAGGAAAAGCACTCCCGAGGACACATGGGAATATCGTCAAGCTAGTTTTCATCACGCTCGTATGATTTGCGTTCGGTACTTTGATAATTTGATATGTGGGTGGACGGGTGCTTGGGTACTGCCCTTACTTGGACAAGCATCCCACTCATGATTAACCTCTATTGCAAGCATCCACAACTTCAACAAAAGTATTAAGGTAAACCTAACCATAGCATGAAACATATGGATCCAAATCAGCCCCTTACGAAGCAACGCATAAACTAGGGTTTAAGCTTCTGTCACTCTAACAACCCATCATCTACTTATTACTACCCAATGCCTTCCTCTAGGCCCAAATAATGGTGAAGTGTTATGTAGTCGACGTTCACATAACACCACTAGAGGCTAGACAACATACATCTTATCAAAATATCGAACGAATACCAAATTCACATGACTACTAATAGCAAGACTTCTCCCTTGTCCTCAGGAACAAAGGTAATTACTCACAAAGCATATTCATCTTCATAATCAGAGGGGTAATAATATGCATAAAGGATCTGAACATATGATCTTCCACCAAGTAAACCAACTAGCATCAACTACAAGGAGTAATCAACACTACTAGCAACCTACTAGCACCAATCCCGGACTTGGAGACAAGAATTGGATACAAGAGATGAACTAGGGTTTGGAGATGAGATGGTGCTGGTGAAGATGTTGATGGAGATTGCCCTCTCCCGATGAGAGGAGCGTTGGTGATGACGATGGTGATGATTTCCCCCTCACGGAAGGAAGTGTCCCCGGCAGAACAGCTCTGTCAGAGCCCTAGATTGGTTCCGCCAAGGTTCCGCCTCTTGGCGGCGGAGTCTCGTCCCGAAAGGTTCTCTTCCATTTTTTTCTCATCGAAAGACTTCATATAGGAGAAGATGGGCGTCGGAGAGCCACCAGGGGGCCCACGAGGTAGGGGCGCGCCAAGGGGGGGGGCCACCACCCTCGTGAGCAGGGTGTGGGCCCCCTGGCCTTTATCTTTGGCGACGATTTTTCTTTATTTATTTTAAGGTATTCCGTGGAGTTTCAGGACTTTTGGAGTTGCGCAGAATAGTCCTCCAATATTTGCTCCTTTTCCAGCCCAGAATTCCAGCTGCCGGCATTCTCCCTCTTCATGTAAACCTTGTAAAATAAGAGAGAATAGCCATAAGTATTGTGACATAACGTGAAATAACAGCCCATAATGCAATAAATATTGACATAAAAGCATGATGCAAAATGGACGTATCATTGAGCAAATGTAAAAGAGGCAACTTAAGAATAGGCTCAACCAAAATGATGTGTGTGAGTCATGGCGAAGCACTTGAAAAGACAAAAATTAGGATGAGCATTAAGCCTCAACATAGTCTTGAAAGAATGAGGCACACGGTGCAAGGCCTATCATTCCCACACACAACTAGCAAATGGGTTCACAAGCTTACTATTAAGCATATAAAGAACTTATGCTTGTGACAACCCGTGGTGAAGATAGAAGATGAAAGCCTCATCAAGACGAGGGATGCCAATTAAGATGGCAAAAGCCTCGTAAAGATAAGCATGAGGAAAATAATATTCACCACACAAGAGTGCATCAAGATGCAACGATAGAGGACACACACTCAAGGCAAAAGCTTTCACGGAGCCACCAAAGAAATAACATAAGAAAGACAAGGTGGACGTGAAAGAAAGGATATCATCTAGATATGCAACTTCTCTAAAGTGTATAAGGTTCTAGGTAGACAAAATCATGATGATATATGTCTACAAAGAACGATGTCACCCGATATAGTTACAACACGCAGGAACAAGATATCCACAAGGAAGTCATACATATACCAATAAGATATTTGCTTGGAAGCATAGCACATGGCTAGATATGGTCTTATTGTATATAAATGAATTCCTACCACACAACCATCAAAGACATCACAACTAGCAACATGAGATCATCGTTGAGATGCTTTGAGAAAGGAAACAAGTATCACAAAAAAATGAATTACATGACATGATACAACCCACACAAGGTTGATGCAAGAAATCTGTGCATGAAGTAGATGATGATACTTGTTACCGAGATACCATTGGAAGGATGTAGTAGATACCAAATGAAGGTCGATGGTAGTTCATTGATCATCCTAGCTTGACTCCAATAAGCACATGGTGACATCACCTTCCTTGTGAGTGAGCCGAGCATCCAATGCATCTCCAACCATTCCTAGAAGAACAACACAAACTAAACGGTACCCAAACTCATTGGGACCAAATAATTAGAAACACCAATACATAGGACAAACTCCACATAAATATGTGCATATAGATATGAAAATGAATTTCATGCACATCTCATCCAAATTGAGACTAGGTGGAGTTTCCCCTATATATTGTGTTAAAGAAAGAAAGCAAGCCAAATAAAATACATGAAGTAAACATGCATGCTCAAGACTGTCAAAACTCGAAACCAAAAGACAAAGAAATGCCAAGTGAAAAGGATACCAAATGGAGAAATCATCACCTGGAAGATATCATTAAAGATACATCAAGGAATGAGATATCCATTGATACACACTAAATTAAAGATGTCAAACTCCCAAAGAGAGGATGGTTCCAAGTAAACCAAGGTCTCAACAAAGTTTCATGATGGCACAAGGTACCAAAAGAAAACGGCTTGCCTTCCACAAACACACACTTGATAAGGATCACAAGAAGAGTGTTCTAAAGAAAATAGGATAGCTCCCCCATGAGTTGTGCACTATAGAGAATTTGCTTTTGAATACAAAATGCACAAGGTGGAATCACCACTTTCACTATATCTAGAAAACACTAGACAAGAACAAGAAATTAACAATATCCACAAGTGGTATGGAAGACAACGGGAGTTGACACAAACCTTGGCAAGAGAAAAGGCAAATAAAAACAAAAGCCAATGTAAAGCTGATCAATTAAATTCTACCACACATAAGTGATTACCAATTGTCAAAAGACAAGAAGTATTTGGAAATAATTCCCAGTGGTAGATAGCAAGGATATCCGACATCATCTTCACTCCAAACAAAAAGCAAATTGCAACTTGTAGAGCTAACATGCCACCTAGGAACAAGATAATTTACAATATCAATTCTAGGTGACAATATCTCAAATGTACACATTTTCTAGGCTTGTAATATGCACATAGCATATTACTCCCCCATAATGTGATACCAAAAAGAACTTAACAAGAGGCAATAAGATGATCCAACATGAAACAATCAATGGAATTTTTAGAATTTGAATTTCTCATGAGAGATATACCACCTAGCGACTAGATATCTTGTAATATCAATACTAGATGGTATTCCTCATGTACAAGCATTTATAGGATTGTGAGGGGCACAAAGCACTTCACTCCCCCAAAATGGGATGTTCCATTAATCCCTCACACGAGCCAACTAGGATACAAACAGGAAGCAAAAAGGCTCAACACACGACGCACACGTACATGATGTGCAAACCAACACACACATACTTGATTGCTCAAGATAAGCAAGTTGGAACCCAACATATACAAACACATGCAAGGAACAAAACTAAAACATGCAAGGGGGCAAGTAACTTTCAAGGTAAACAATTTAAGTACAAGTTACCACAAGGAGGCACATTGGATATAAGATAGAAACTTGATAATCCAATTGACTTGGCTTGAGACAAAGAGAATGATGAAGTCCCTTTAATTCTTCATAATGTAGCCAAGTCTCCAATGCCCTCCAACAACACCTATTGATCAAGTTTGAGCTAGTTGGTCCCCAACCAACTTGGGTCCTAAGAGGTTAGTCACAATAGGCTTGGCTACCCAAATGGTTCTTTGCTTCAAACCACTTTGAGTACCAAAAAACTTGGCAAACACATAGCCAAGAGAATATACATCATCAATAACAGTTGGGTTGGATAAGTTACCACTAGTGCATGAAGAAGCAAGGTGACCTTTCTCACGACATAGATAGCAACGTCTACTCTTCACTTTCTTCTCACTTGATTTCTCAACTTGAGAAGCATTAGCTTGAGTCTTCTTGGGAAGAGGCCTTCCTTCAACTTGAGGTTGAGCATGAGAATGCACTTGTAGCCGCTTCCCTTGTTGCTTGTCACTAATGGCCTTCTTCTTCAATGGGCAAGATCTAACATGATGCCCTTCAATTTTGCACTTGAAGCAAATAATCTTGGCCGAATTCTTGACTTGTTTTTGGCCCTTCTTCTTGTTGATCTTGGACTTCTTCTTCTTGGAGGAGTTGAATCCAAGTCCACCTTTGTCATTGGGGTATTTTTGCACACTCAAGATATTGTTGAGTGTGAATTTTCCTTCATGACTCTTTTCCAAGTCTTTCTTCAAAGAAGTGACTTGGGCCTTGAGCTCTTTGATTTCCTATACATGGTTAGTCTCAACACAAGTACTAGAGGAAGTATAAGCTTCATCGTTAGAGCAACAAGGCAATGAAAGCAATTCATCGCAAGATGTAACGACATTGTGAATAGATGAATTACAAGGACTAGCACATGGCAATATACTATTTTGACTAGAAGTAGTGCTAGTATCCACATGAGACTCACTAGATGTTACCTTAACAATCATGGCCTCATGAGCTATCTTTAGTACACTATGGGATACTAGAAGATCATCATGAGAGCTTGAGAGATTTTCATGACTTTCTTCCAATTTCCCATAATTACTAGATAGCACCTCAAGTTGAGCCCGTAGCTCAACATTCTACTTCAAAATGGATGCTTCACAAGTAATAGAGTTAGTAGCACAAGCATCATCTTTTACAATAATAGGAGAGGACAACTTGGCAAGCTCTTTTAAATAAGAAGCTTCAAGTTGGGCATGAGACTCGGTGAGTTTGATGAGCTCACCCTTGATGACCCTTGAGCCATTTTCGAGGTGCTCAAAATCCTCAAGGAGTCTAGCATGAGAAACTTCAAGCTTAGCATTTTTAGTTTTGAAATCATTGGCCACCTCAAGAGCTCTATCATGAGATTCCCTCACTCTAGATAATTCTAGAGCAAAAGTCTCCTCAAGAGATTCGGAGGTGGTTTGTTCATGTTCAAGAGCTTGAGATAGCTCCGTGATCTCATTTGCATAATCACGCGCATGAGCTTCCATTTTCTCAATGGTGGCCTGATGCTCCTCTAGATGAGATTCCAACTCCTCAATGTATTTCTTGCCATCAATGGCAATGGGCATTATTTCCATGAAGTTGGAACGAGCAATTTTATTTTTATGAAGAGCTTTATAAATCATTTCCCCCTTAGTATTTAAGGAGGCAACATTATCATTCTCTTCATCATTATCCTCCTCATCATTAGCATCAACATCATCATCAAGAGACATATTGGGGTACAAAGTAGGAGATACCTTCGATGCCTTAGCCATAAGGCAAAAAGCAATAGATGATGATGTAGGATCCGTTGAGGCACCATTAAACACCACATCTTGTTCCATGGAGTGTTCGATTTCCTCTACATTGTTAGCACAACAATTCAAGGAAATAGATGCATTTTTATCATGGCAACAAGACATAGCAAGCATATCATCATGAGATCTAGTCAAGCAATTTCTACATGATATGCAAGGACTATCAACACAAGCATGTGAAACATTTGGAGTGCTCGAAGTGTTAAAGCCCAAAGAGGGAGCATTGCAATAAGATAATGATGAAGGATCATCCATAATAAGCATACTGCCATCATTGCAATGACCAACACTACTCACCATATCATTACCTTGTGGCAAACCACATGTAGGTGAAGTAGAAGAAGTTGAGAAGACTATACGACCGGAGGTGGAGGGAGAACAATCATCCCCACAAATATTGGACACACCATATTTAACTTGAAGCTTTGTCCACAACTCATGAGCATCCCGGAACGGCATGAGTTAAAAAATAACTACATTGCTCAAAGCATCAAAAAGCACATTAGAAGCTTGAGCATTGAGATAAGAGTTTTTCTCATCCTCTAAAGATAATCTTTGGGGATCCCGTGGAGGAGAAAAACCCATATCTACAATTCGCTCTAAATTTGGGTCCATGACCCTAAAGAGATTAAGCATGCGAATTATCCAAACATCAAAATTTGTGCCATCGAAACTAAGAGTGTCAGAGAATCCTAAGCCCCTAGTCGACATCCTTACTCTCTAGGCGGTTAAGCGTAACAAAGAGAGACGAGGCTCTGATACCAATTGAAAGATCGTGGATGTCGCCTAGAGGGGGGGTGAATAGGCGCTTTAAAATAATTACAGTTTAGGCTTGAACAAATGCGGAATAAACCTAGCGGTTAATTTGACAAGCACAAAACCTACAACAACTAGGCTCACTGATGTGCACCAACAACTTATGCTAAGCAAGATAGACTACAAGGTGATAGCAATATATATGACAAGAAACAATATGGCTATCACAAAGTAAAGTGCATAAGTAAAGGGCTCAGGTAAGAGATAACCGAGGCACATGGAGACGACGATGTATCCCGAAGTTCACACCCTTGCGGATGCTAATCTCCGTTTGGAGCGGTGTGGAGGCACAATGCTCCCCAAGAAGCCACTATGGCCACCGTAATCTCCTCACGCCCTCGCACAATGCAAGATGCCGTGATTCCACTAAGGGACCCTTGAGGGCGGTCACCATACCCGTACAAATGGCGACCCTTGGGGGCGGTCACCGAACCCGTACACTTTGGCAACCCTTGGGGGCGGTCACCGGTACCCGTCAAATTGCTCGGGGCGATCTCCACAACCTAATTGGAGACTCCAACGCTTGCCCGGAGCTCTACACCATAATTATTGAGCTCCGAACACCACCAACCGTCTAGGGCGCCAAGGCACACAAGAGGAACAAGCTCTAGGGTGCCCAAACACCCAAGAGTAATAAGCTTCTGAAACTTCACTTCCACGTATCACCGAGGAGAACTCAAACCGATGCACCAAATGCAATGGCAAGGGCACACGGAGTGCCCAAGTCCTTCTCTCCCAAATCCCACCAAAGCAACTAATGCTAGGGAAGAAAATGAGAGGAAGAACAAAAGAAGAACACGAAGAACTCCAACATCTAGATCCAAGGGGTTCCCCTCACTTAGAGGAGAAAGTGATTGGTGGAAACGTGGATCTAGATCTCCTCTCTCTTTCCCCCCCCAAAACTAGCAAGAATCCATGGAGGGATTGAGAGATAGCAAGCTCGGGTAAGGTTAACAATGGGGGAAGAACACGAGCTCAAAGGATTAGGTTCAATGGGGAAGAAGACCCCCTTTTATAGGTGGAGAAAAATCCAACCGTTATGCTCACAGCCCGCACAGAGCGGTACTACCGCTAGGGCGGTAGAACCCCTTTGAAAAACAACAGCGAGGAGGCAAAAGGCCAGTAGAACTGCCGGAGCGATACTACCGCTCGTCCTCACGGTACTACCGCTCGACCTCACGGTACTACCGCAAATGGTAGCGGTACTACTACTTGCGAGCGGTACTAAAAAAAATACTTCTGTGCCTACTTCCGCTGAGCAAAACACGAGATTTTGGTCCGGAGCGGTACTACCGCTTAGGAGCCGCGGTAGCACTGCTCTGGAGCGGTACTACCGCTCAGGAGCCACGGTAGTACCGCTCTGGAGCGGTAGTAAAAAATTACATCCTCTCTAGTCGTGGTAGTACCGCTGCAGCCTTTACCAAAACAACCACTACTTTTGCAAACAGACTCCGAATTCAATGAAACCAAGTTTGTTGGAAAGCTAACGACATGGGCTAACACAATCTTGATAGAAATATCAAGAATAAGCAAATGAGAAAAGTCCCATAAGAAAATGGTGAGAACCCTTCATCGGATAAGACCGGTAAAACCTCCAACACCGAAAACATCATAGAAGACGCATGCGAACTCCATTTTCGATGAACTCAAGCTTGTCATCAAGATGACCATAAGCTCTAAGACTCACAAAGATAACCAAACAGGAACCAAGAAACATGATGCAAGGATTCAATATTTTGAGCTGTCTACTAACGATACGATCAAGCTACCAACTTGAGAGCCCCCCCTTGATAGTACGGCAAACGATCCTATAACTCGGTCTCCCAACTACCACCATGAGACCGGTAAAATAGAAAACCTATCAAGGGCAAACCTTTGCCTTGCAGATGGTCCACTTGAGCTAGATGAAGACGATCTTGACTCCCTCAAGTTGGACCACCTTTCTTGATTGCGTTGGCCCGATGAAGACTAGATGATTGCTCCCCCATAGTCCACTATGGGTGAGCCACTCTTAGGAACATCTTCACAAGTCCATTGGTACCACAATGGACAACAAGCTTCAAGCACTTGATCTCTTCATGATGCATCACTTGAACTTGCACACCGCAACCTAACCCCACAAAGAACTCTCACGAAGACGATGGGTTAGCACACAAAGCGTAATGGACAATGCTTACCATACCATGGGATAACTAGATCCCTCGGTACATCTTGTGCGCTTTGTGTGTTGAATCTTTCCAACCCTCTTCATTTGGATGATGTCTTGAAGGTGGACATGAATGATCACACAATCTTCTTCTTCAGGACATACTTGCAATAAGCTCAACACTCACATGACAAACCTTTGTCTTTGCATAATTCCTTAATAGCACCGTGGTCATCACAAACTCTCCTTGAAACCAACAAATGGACTCCAAGAAAAGCCTATGGACAAAACCTTCAAATATAGCTCAAGGCAACCATTAGTCCATAGAGATTGTCATCAATTACCAAAACCAAACATGGGGGCACCGCATGTTCTTTCACCGGTTACGGTGGGTGGTCGAGGGCCGAGTAATGCGCGTTTCTCTCGTACATGTACGCGCGTGTGTGTGAGGCGTTGGCTCTAACTGAACCCGAGCGAGGCGTTGGATCTAACTGAACCCGAGCGATTGCACTGCAGGCTACGCGTTAGTGAACCGGAGTGATCGATCGATGGCTGTTAACTGAACCCGATCGAGCGATTCCTTCGCTACTGCTGCTAACTGAAGCCGATCGATGCTTCCTCTGGATGAATAGTGAGTGT
>NC_057801.1:745187858-745213197 GCF_018294505.1 Triticum aestivum
GGTGGATGAACATGACCCCGTGCTGTTATCTTTGGATGAACAGGACCCCGATCGATCGAGCCGGTTGGGGCTGGATGAACAGGACCCCGCGGAGGGCTGGATGAACAGGACAACCCCGTGGAGGGCTGGATGAATAGTAGACGATGGAGGGGTGGATGAACAGTAACCCGTGGAGGTGTGGTTGAACAGGAGCCCGTGGAGAGGGGTGGTTGAACATTAGCCGGTGGAGTAGCGCGCGGTGGAGGCTGGATCAATAGGAGACCGTGGATGAACAGTCGCAGGTGGAGGCTCGAGGAGGTCGATGGTAGATGAACAGTAGCCCGTGGAGGCTAGAGGAGGTCGACGGTGGAGATGAACAGTACCCCCGTGGAGTCCTGTTTTGCGGTACGCCACACCCCTCCCGATGAACAGGACCCCGTTTTGACCGTAGCGCTCCAACACAAGTCCGTTTCCTCCGTTTTGCGGTACGCCACACCCCTCCCGATCAATAGGACCCCGTTTCGACGGTAGGAGGTCCAACACAAGTCTGTTTCCTCCATTTTGCGGTACGCCAGACCCCTCCCGATGAACAGGATTCCATTTCGAACATGGCCAGTCGAGAACAAGGCCGTTTCCTCTGGTCTGCGGTACGCCAGGCCTCGTTTCCATCGCCTGTTCCGTCCAAGCCGGTTGGCTCCCACGCGTTCCGTTGCCTCCCGAAGAACACGATGCATTCCATTGCCTCACGATGAACACGACACATTTCGTTGCCTCCCCATGAACACGATGGCGACGCAGTTTCTCCATTCCGACCCGGCCATGTACACGAGCCTTGGTCGTACGTATGCACGAGTAGGTGTTCGAGACCCTGCCCGTATGTACGTACGTGGCTGTATTTTCTTTCTTGCACACTGGCCGATGTACGTACGTGTACATGCTACGTACACGCCTCTACTACGACATGTGCATGCCTCTACATCGAGCAGTATGCATGTACACGTTCGCGACCAGAATGACAATGCTACGTACGCTTCGACCAGGTGGGTCCCGACTGTCAGACACTTCCTTGCGTGCGAAGATGTAGCTGGTGGGTCCCAGCAGTCAGCGGGGCGAATCATTTTTTTTGCCCGGACGCACTTCCTTGCGTGTGAAGATGTACCCGGTGGGTCCTAGCAATTAGGGGGTAAATGTTTTTTCACGAAATACGGTGGCCTGTCCGGTGGGTCCCTGCTGTCAGGTGGAGGAATAATTATTTTGCGCGTAATAAGGAGGCACTTCCTTGCGGCCGCCATGGTCCCAGCTGTCAGTCTCTCCACATACAGTACTCTTCCGATGGAAGTCGTTCCTTGACCATGTTGACCACACCGTTCCGAGAGCACTAGGGTGGTGGACGACGGCGAGGCCTAGGAAGGGGACAACTCGGAGCCGGGGAAGACGCGGCAGTGGAAGCCCGCACAAAGAGGAGTACAAGGGTTCACTGGTTCGACTGCGGTGAGGCTACCGTCGCCGCAGAATATCATGGGGTGTGGGTGAGTAGATGGATGGCCTGGCCGGCGATGGGAGTAGTAGGGGGCGGTGAGGCCTCCGCGGCATCACAACCGGCCATGGGAGGCAGGAGCACACGACACGACCGGCGCTGGTTTGGGCGGCTGGAGCAAGAAGAACAGAGGTTGAAGAAGCACTACGGCCGTTGGATGGACATCGTACGGTCACTGGAGCTAGAATCGTTCATATTGACTAAGTTGACAAAGCCCTGCGTCCCCGTCAACTTAGTTGGCCCACAAGTCAGCCTCCCACTATGGTGGGTCCCAGCTAGCAAGGGGGTATTCATTTTTGTGTGCGTAATAAGGAGGCACTTCCTTGCGTGCGAAGATATAGCTGGTGGGTCCGACCTGTTAGCGGGGGAAACGTTTTTTTTTGCCAAATAAAGTGGCCCTTCCGGTGGGTCCCAGCTGTCAGGTGGAGGAATCATTACTTTGCGTGTAATAAGGAGGCATTTCCTTGTGTGCGGCCATGGACCCAGCTGTCAGCCTCTCCACGTACAGTCCACGTCCGATGGATGTCGTTCGTTGACCATGTTTACCAGGCCGCGCTGAGAGCACCATGGCAGTGGACGACGACGAGGCCCGATACGTCTCCAAGGTATCTATAATTTATGAAGCATTCATCATATGTTATTATCTGTTTTTGGATGTTTATGGGCTTTATTATACACTTTTATACTATTTTTGGGACTAACCTATTAATCGTAGGCCCAACCCATATTGTTGTTTTCTTGCCTATTTTAGTGTTTCGAAGAAAAGGAATATCAAACGGAGTCCAAACGGAATGAAACCTTTGGGAGCGTTATTTTTGGAACGAATGTGATCCAGGAGACTTGAAGTTGAAGTAAAGGAAGCTTCGAGGTGGCCACGAGGGTGCCCCCCCTACTGGGTGCGCCCCCTGTCTTGTGGGCCCCTCGAGCGTCCCCCGACCGACTTCTTTCGCCTATATGTCCATATACCCTAAAAACATTGAAGCGAACAATAGATCAGGAGTTCCGCCGCCGCAAGCCTCTGTAGCCACCAAAAACCTCTTGGGAGCCTGTTCCGGCACCCTGCCAGAGAGGGGATCCCTCACCGGTGGCCATCTTCATCATCCCGGCGCTCTCCATGATGAGGAGGGAGTAGTTCACCCTCGGGGCTTGGGGTATGTACCAGTAGCTATGTGTTTGATCTCTCTCTCTGTCTCTCTCTCTTGTGTTCTCTCTATGGCACGATCTTGATGTATCGCGAGCTTTGCTATTATAGTTGGATCTTATGATGTTTCTCCCCCTCTACTCTCTTGTAATGGATTGAGTTTTCCCTTTGAAGTTATCTTGTCGGATTGAGTCTTTAAGGATTTGAGAACGCTTGATGTATCTCTTTCCGTGCTTATCTGTGGTGACAATGGGATATCACGTGATCAACTTGATGTATGTTTTGGTGATCAACTTGCGGGTTCCGCCCATGAACCTATGCATAGGGGTTGGCACACGTTTTCGTCTTGGCTCTCTGGTAGAAGCTTTGGGGCACTCTTTGAAGTACTTTGTGTTGGTTGAATAGATGAATCTGAGATTGTGTGATGCATATCGTATAATGATGCCCACGGATACTTGAGGTGACAATGGAGTATCTAGGTGACATTAGGGGTTTGGTTGATTTGCGTCTGAAGGTGTTATTCTAGTATGAACTCTATGATAGATTGAACGGAAAGAATAGCTTCATGTTATTTTACTACAGACTCTTGAATAGATAGAACAGAAAGGATAACTTTGAGGTGGTTTCGTACCCTACCATAATCTCTTCGTTCGTTCTCCGCTATTAGTGGCTTTGGAGTGACTCTTTGTTGCATGTTGAGGGATAGTTATGTGATCTAATTATGTTATTATTATTGAGAGAACTTGCACCAGTGAATGTATAAACCTTAGCCTTGTTTCCTACCATTGTAATACCGTTTACGCTCACTTTTTTCGCTTGATACCTTGTTGTTTTTATATTTTCAGATTACAAAAACCTATATCTACCATCCATATTGCACTTGTATCACCATCTCTTCGCCGAACTAGTGCACCTATACAATTTACCATTGTATTAGATGTGTTGGGGCCACAAGAGACTCTTTTTTATTTGGTTGCAGGGTTGTTTGAGAGAGACCATCTTCATTCTACGCCTCCCACGGATTGATAAACCTTAGGTCATCCACTTGAGGGAAATTTGCTACTGTCCTACAAACCTCTGCACTTGGAGGCCAACAACGTCTACAAGAAGAAGGTTGTGTAGTAGACATCAAGGCCTAGGAAGGGAACGACACGGAGCCGGGGAAGACTCGGCAATGGTTGCCCACGCGGTGGGGAGTACGAGGGTTTACTGGTCCGGCTGCCGTCGCCAGAAAATAACAGGAGGTGTGGGTGAGTAGAGGAATGGCCTGGCCAGCAATGAAGTAGGATGGGGCGGTGCGGCCTGTGCGGCAACACAGCCGACCATGGGAGGCGGGAGCAGGCAGTCCCATCGGTGCTGGTTTGGGCGGTTGGAGCAAGAGGATCATATATTGAAGAAGCGGCACGGCCATTGGATTAACATCCAACGGTCACTGCTGCTAGAATCATTTATGGACTAAGTTGACAAAGCCTTTCGTACACGTCAACCTAGTAGACCCACAAGTCAGCCTCCAAATCTGTCCCAAACATCATACAACCCAAAATTTCTAGTCAGATTCAAATTAATTTTAAATCTAAATATACCTTAATTTAAATTCAATGAAGTTTTACCCGCACAAAAACAATAAAATTTAAAATATCAAAATCCGAAAGAAAGAAGTATTTTGGAACTAATTGCCTGTTTGCTATATTTTTTCATTTTACAACCCATTTCTTATTACTTATAGCCCATTTCTTATTACTTATAGCACATTTTGTGGGCAAAATGCATCCCTCCTTGTCTTGAAAGATTTCCGGCCCAGCACGGCGTAGAAAAGCAAGTAGGCCTACATTGGTTATTCTACAAAAAACAAAATAGCTGGCTAGCCATTTTCATTGGTTATTCTGAAAAAAACAAACTGGGCTGGTCATGTGCTAAACATATGAAATAAAAGCCTGGGCAAGACGGGCCACACGTCCCGCACAACCCAGTTGATACCCTTCTCCATCCCGAAAGAAAAAATTACTGCGCGCGTGATACGTCTCCAACGTATCTATAATTTTTGATTGTTCCATGCTATTATATTACCCCTTTTGAATATTTATATCATTTTTGGGAGTAACCTATTAACCGGAGGCCCAGCCCGTATTGCTATTTTTTTGCCTATTTCAGTATTTTGAAGAAAAGGAATATCAAACGGAGTCCAAACGGAATGAAACCTTCGGGGGCGTGATTTTTGGAACAAATGTGATCCGGAGAGCTTGGAGTGCAAGTCAAGAAGCTCCCGAGGACCCCACGAGATAGGGGGTCGCGCCCCCCGTGTAGGGCGCGCCCCCTGTCTCGTGGGCCCCTCAGGCGGCCACCGACATACTTCTTCCTCCTATATATACCTACGGACCCCGAAAACATCCAGGAGCACCACGAAACACAATTTCCACCGTCTAACCTTCTGTATCCGCGAGATCCCATCTTGGATGCCTTCGCTGACACTCTGCCGGAGGGGGAATCGACCATGGAGGGCTTGTACATCAACATCCTTGCCCCTCCTATGAGTTGTGAGTAGTTTACCACAGACCTATGGGTCCATAGTTATTAGCTAGATGGCTTCTTCTCTCTTTTTGGATCTCAATACAATGTTCTCCCCTCTCTTGTGGAGATCTATTAGATGTAATCTCTCTTTGCGGTGTGTTTGTCGAGATCCGATGAATTGTGGGTTTATGATCAAGTTTATCTATGAATAATATTTGAATCTTCTCTGAATTCTTTTATGTATGATTGAGTTATCTTTGCAAGTCTCTTCGAATTATCAGTTTGGTGTGGCCTACTAGACTGGTCTTTCTTGCCATGGGAGAAGTGCTTAGCTTTGGGTTCAATCTTGCGGTGTTCTTACCCAGTGACAGAAAGGGTTGCAAGACACGTATTGTATTGTTGCCATCGAGGATAACAAGATGGGATTTATATCATATTGCATGAGTTTATCCCTCTACATCATGTCATCTTGCTTAATGCATTACTCTATTCTTATGAACTTAATACTCTAGATGCAGGCAGGAGTCGGTCGATGTGTGGAGTAATAGTAGTAGATGCAGGCAGGAGTCGGTCTACTTGTTATGGACGTGATGCCTATATACATGATCGTGCCTAGATAATCTCATAACTATGTGCTTTTCTATCAATTGCTCGATAGTAATTTGTTCACCCACCGTAATACTCATGCTATCTCGAGAGAAGCCTCTAGTGAAACCTATGGCCCCCGGGTCTATCTCTTATCATATTTGCTTTCAATCTACTTTTATTTGCATCTTTACTTTTAGCATCTATATTACGAAATACCAAAAATATATTGCTATCTTTATTAGATCTCACTTTGGTAAGTGGCCGTGAAGGGATTGACAACCCCTTTATTGCGTTGGTTGCGAGTTCTTAGTTTGTTTGTGTAGGTGTGTGGGACTTTTGAGGAGCCTCCTACTGGGTTGATACCTTGGTTCTCAAAACTGAGGGAAATACTTACGCTACACTTGCTGCATCACCCTCTCCTCTTCGGGGAAAATCAATGCTAGCTCAAGACGTAGCAGCGCGCTGCTGGGTCCCTACTGTCATCCTCACCATGTACAGTCATCTCCTTATTCCTCTTGGTTGTTGACCATGTTGACAACACCGGAGGGCAGCGCCGCGGCGAGTGAACCAAGGCGGAGGACGATGGTGAGGCCTCGGACGAGAACGAACAGGAGCCGGGGAAGATGCACAGAGTTTTAGGGTGCGATGTGGCCATGATGCGTGCGCGGCAGCACAACCAGCTATGGGAGGCGAGAGCAGGTGGTGCCACCGGCGCTGGTTTGGCTTTGGCGGCTTGAGGAAGAAGAGACTGAAGAAACACGACAGACGTTGAATGTCAATCCAACGGTCAAGGTTGGCACAATCGTTTGTTAAGTAAGCCAACACCAAGTAGCATACTTTTTTATATATAGGAAGAAAAGAAAAACTGGGCTCGTTCGCCTGATAACATTCCCGAAACTGCGACCGTTTGATCTTGTGTCGCAACTAAAACTGCGAGGAAAATGTATTCGTCTACCATCCTCCTCACAGGGAACATTCGCCACATAAGTGACTAGCACTCTTGGTTTTTAACCGAGAGGTCTTGGGTTCGAGTCCCGGGAACTCTCAATTTTGTCCTCCTTCCTTCCTCGCAAAAAAGGGAAAGAAAATCAAAGACTTGGAAGGCGTACATAACAAGCTAGTGTACCAGTAAAGAGACGTTGCTGAGTTTTAGAAAAAAGAGAGACGTGCTCCTGTAGCTGGTTCGAATCCAAACCTAGATTATGACTATATATGGTGCTATGCTACTCTACAAGTAATGAAACTGACATAATCAACATTCCCTTCTCCTCTTCTCTACTTACTCTGCCTAGCATCAGAAGCTCTGGCCGTAGCAACCATGTCCGCTGGCTACTCGTCCACCTGCTCTTCAGCAGGCAACAACCAGATATGCGCCAAGTCGCCACCCGTACCATCACCTGTGGGTCTCATCACACCCCCGTCGGCACGCACACCGCAGTCGATTGCTCATCGCAACCCGCTGCTATTGGTGTGGTGCCACTGCTGCAAATCATGCAGAGTCATCCGTTGCATCTCAACAACAATCCTCAACCCTGCCCGAGTCTTCTACAAATGCCCAAATCATGGGGTAATTATATGTTTAAGTGTTGTTCTGCTGCTTTCAGTTGCTGATTTTTTTAATAGTTTGGTTGATGATCTTCAAATTTGATTCGTGCAGAAAAGGGAAGATTTGTGTGATTTGTATTTCTAGGAAGTTGCTGATGTGGGGGAATGCAACTACGCTGATTATTTGGTTAGCCGAGGAATCCCAATACCAGCAGGTTGGGGTGTTGGACAAGTAACTAAAGGAACAACAGAAGAGGAAGATGCAGAGCAGAAGGTTAAAGATGCAGATCCTATGATCATGGCCAAGCAACAGCTGTTGAACGGCCTTGACAACAATGAGGAGATGAAAGAGCTAGTGAAGATAATGGGCAAAATCGATGTGTCTGCAGGATGATTGTCTCTTTATTTGCAGTGTATATAGCACTCGTGATGTATTCAGTGGCTATGACATGAGTACTTTACTGAAACTATTAATGAATGAAACCTGTGTTGCAGGCTCACTACTAGGGAAAATCCTATACACAGAATCTTACAAGTAGTGCTTGTTAAAATGAGGCGCTACTGCTACTTAGCAGTAGCGCGTCGGCTAAAACGGCGCTACTGTTACTCGCTTAGTAGTAACGCGACAGAAGCAGAATGCGCTACTACTATAATTGCAACACCGTTCCCGACGTGCTAGGTATAGTAGTAGCACCCTTCTAGAAACAGGGCCACTACTACGGATTTTAGCAGCATCGCGGTTTGCCTCACCAAGCTACTGTTAAACCTATTTTCACCTAACCCCCCGCGCGGCCTGATTCCCTCTCCTCTGCTTCCTCCCCCAATTCCCCACTCTCTCTTCTCCCCCTCGTCACCTCCGCCTCGCCGCTGTTTCACCGCCGTCTCCCTCGACCCTGCCTCGCCACCGTCTCCCCTGACCCCGCCTCGCCGCCGTCTCCCCCGACCCTGCCTTGCCGTCGTCTCCCTCGACCCACCTAACCGCCTTCTCCCCCGACCCCGGCTCGCCGCCATCTCCACCGACCCCGCCTCGCCGCGCCTCGGTGCCGCCGTCTCCCGCGACCCCATATCTCTCCCCGCCCTCTGTAAGCACTCTCCCCTTCCGATCCCTCTTGTTTTCTTAGTATGAAGCCTAGCTATTTAGTGCTAGTTAGTATGAACCCTAGGCTATTTTTAGTGCTAGTTAGTTAATTACAATTAGTATTAACCCTATTTAATTAGGTAGTACGGACCCTAGTTAAAAAATGGATACTTATATGGTAATTAGGGCAGTAGTTCCTAGGTACTAATTACTCCCTCCGTTCTGATTTACTCGTCATGGTTTTAGTTCAAAGTTGAACTAAAACCATGACGAGTAAATCGGAACGGAGGGAGTAGTTAGTAAGAACTAGGTACTAATTAGGTACTAGTTTATTTTTATTTATAGTAAGTTTATTTTTAGTAAGAACTAATTGATTTAATAGAACTAGTTAGTAAGAACTTGTTGCTATTTTTTTAGTTAAAGCAATTTTTCCCGCATCAACATGGACGATGCCTATCCCGCATCCTCATCGTTGAGTTGGCGGAGGACGACACCTGCTTGACCAGACGGGCCATGTCCGGGACTGGGCTACGCCGGGGTGGTACTGGGAGGCGCTACCTACCGGGGGGCGCAGGTTGGTGAGGAGCCAGCCTGTCGTTGACCCGAACCTTCTTTGGTGGCGGTCGCGTGGGCTAGGGACGGTCCAGAGGCTCGAAGACCCCGCGGAGGTGGTGCGTCACCATGTAAGTGAGGAGGACGCGCATGTCCGTCGCTACTTGTTTGCGTTGGAGCACAGGTTCTCCAATACCTGGCAGGTTCTCCAGGGATCTCACTGGAGCTATGATCCCGTGATGGTTCCTTCTCTGTGGGTGTCCACCGCCCGCGTCGATACCCGTCGTGTGCTAGGGTTTTAGTTGTATTAGTGATGTTATATGTATGACACTATTCGGGATGTATTAGTGATAATATTCGACGATGTACGGACGCATGAGATGATTTACTTTTGCTTATTGAATGCATGCTAATTTGAGTCCTATAAGATATTTTCAAATGTATATCTTGTGTTTCTCAAATAGGATATGTGCTTGCCCAAGTGGCTGGTCATGTTTGCAGGTTACACCTCCGAGTGGCCTATGTTTTGCTGGAGTGTTGATTCATTTCCGTTCCGGCAAATTTCTGGCGCTCGATATGTCCTATTTTAGCAAAGGTCATGCCGGATTTTTCCGTGAATTTTGGCATGACTTGTGCCAGAATATGTAGGAAATATCGACTGCCCCGGATTTATGTGTTGAGTATCCTGGTTGTTGTCTTCGATCAATTTTCAATTAATGTTTCAACTATGAACATAGGAAATGTCTGACGACGAAAAGGATTTCGGTGCTTGCAAATACTGCAAAGACGAGTGCGACCTGTGCGACGGAATCTTCCTAGATGATGATAGGCGCTTCAGCATCAAGCTGGACGAGAACTTCAAAGTGGATACAATAAGTCACAACGATGAGTTTTTTTCGTAATTAAGCATGACATATGCTTCATTTGCTTGAACTTATAATTTATTTATTTTTACTATTCTACTAGCGTATCCCCTGCCATGCAAGAGTTTTTGTATTGGATAAGATAGGTTTCAGTCGTACTATGGAGGTAAAGAAAGTTTACTTGAAGACCGAGCATGGTTATATTTTCAACATAAAATTATACAATTCAGAAGACTACACCTATTTTGGATGCAAAACATGGCGAGCACTATGCAAGACTTATGCATTTGAGCCTGATATGGTTATCACCTTTGATATTCGTCCAGAAGATGATATTGAAGGTAATAACGACATCTGGGTCGATGTGCAGACTGCTCCAGTTATACCATTATATAAGTTTCTCAACCATATTTATGTCTTTGATATTGTTTATTCAAAAATAGTTGACAACTAATTTGTATTGTCAGCTTATTTCGGTGCAAGCAAACATGTCCAACGCTTGGTAGACAGGACCGTATACTGTGCCGGGGCTGAACTGAACTGCGAGGAGCTCACTCATTATGTTTCATGGCTTGCGGATCTTGATACTGTCAAGACAAATTTTCTTCCTGCATTTAGAAATGTTAGTACTGAAAACATGCGACCAATAGTGTTTGTAATAAACTATGGCCACATCTATTTAGGAAGGATGGTAAGATTTTTACTATTTGTCCTCAGTGCATCTTTTCCATACATTATTTTTGAAGCTAAACTTCATTGCTAAGTATGTTACCATATGATGTTCTTCAACAGGGACTCCCGACGAATGTTGTGCCTTATGGGATCGAGACTAAAGGTACCATGAGTATTATTAGCTTACGGCCAAGATATCCTACAGATTACTTTAGTGCATTCAAGATTAGCGACAGATGCTTAATAGTGCAAGACTGGACCAAATATGTGATGGCAGAGCACAGAAAAGTACTAGGGGGCAGCAAACAGATGCGCTACCCACGATTAGGAGACAGGTTCATCTGCATGCTCCAACTTGATCAAGGAGGAGAGCTATACATGTTTTATGTTATTTTACCTAAGAGAGAGCAGCAGGAGTGATTAGCTAGCTAGAAATGAGTTTGAAGATAATGATGTGATACACTATTACTATGTAATGACTATGATGATTATTATTAGCTAGTGTTAGTGGTGATTAAATAAATACTGTTGGTGCTAATGACTATGATGATGATTAAATAGCTTGTGCTGGCGGATTAGATTCAAGTGGAGGCAACATGTGGTGCACATCGAAAGTACTACTAGTCCGAACTAGATCAAGTTTGGATTAGTAGTATACTTTAGACATGCACCACATATTGCCTCCACTTGAACTGAATCCACCTTCATTTGACACACTGTTATGGACATAATGATGTAAACCTCATAACTGGTGTTATACCAATATTTGTACGATGGCGCATAAATACACTAAAAATAAAAAAATAAAAAAGAATACTAGTAGCGATGGAGAGAAAACATGCTGCCACTAGTTACATTAGCAGTAGCGTGGGAGTGAACAAACGCTGCAGCTATTTGTCCTAGAAGTAGCGCATGCGGGCATGCGTAACTGCTAAGCAATAGCTGTAGCACCTTATTAGTAGCGCGCATACCCGCGCTACTAGTGAGCACAAAACCAGCGCTACTGCTAGGGTTTTCCCTAGTAGTGTTGGGCGTAGTGTTGTGAACATCTAATGATTTCTATTAATGGAACTCAGGGGGTATACCCTTTTGCTAATAAATAAAATAAATAGCAGAGGCCCTTTTGGTAATAAATAAATAAATTAGCAGAGGCACTGTCGGGTCAGCTTTGTTCTCATTCGAAGACGTCGAGCAAATTGCAGTCCAACAGCAAACTATGTCATCAAATTCAAGTTTCACAGCCAAATATGAGTACAACTAAACAACAATGTCATCATGTTTTAGTCGTCATACAATCACCAAACACAAATCAGCATACATAACAAGTGATGTTCTCACAGCAAAATACTAAACAACATGTTCATCAGGTTTCAGTTGTCATAGCAAACACAATTTCACATAGTAGATAAAAAACATCTTCTGACAGGCAAATACGACAAAAGCAATGTAATAATCATCCACAGCAGCAGCATCAACATCTTCACCATGTGTATCAGTCTGAATCATAATTTCCCATGGTGTCATCTTCTTCTTCGTCCTCAACGTCCTCGAACGTTGGCTTCTTCTTGATCAACTCTTGTGTGTCCATAGCACGACATGCAATCTTTTCGCCGGCGTCATTGACGTGATGGTTCTCAAAGATATTAGGAACATCTGTGTTATCTTGTACATTAGGAGTAGTGTAAGCATCATCTTGTTATGCAACTTCATTAAACGAATTCCTCTACTCAAACCTTTGCAGTACTCTCCAGTCATCGCTATGTGCAAATGTGTCTTCCAAGAAAAATATCTGTGTTGCTTGATTTGCCAAAATAAAAGGCTCATTGGTCTGGTATGCCGCCTTGACATTGATGGATTTGAAATAATCATCAGCACTGGGTTTTGCGATCATGGAAAACAGGTTATACCAACGACAACACAACAGAATCACACACCGATGATCCTCAAAACTGGAGATATACTGCAACTGAACAATGTCTGTTATGTTAGCATACATTTTAGTTGTCTCCTTGTCATACGTATCCGTGCTCATGATGGCACTGTTTTGTGTCTTCCTTCCTTCGTCTCGTGCAAGGGTGTTGTAGCGCACATCTCCAACAACGCAAGATTCATAATGTCTTACCCCAAGTATCTGGACCCATAGCTAGTGAGTAAAGGGCATCATCAACTATCTGCCCATCCTCCCCATCTTCTTAACCTATGGTTAGAAAATAGACAAGTTGATCCTCTTATGTACTCAATATATTAAAAAAATTGACAGTGCAATTCAAAAGCTTACATGGCTCTTCAACCAATTCACAAATCCTTCCATAACCAGTTTGTCAATGTTTTTTGGATTTTGCGGTAGTAACTCCTTTTTGTAGATGCTGCACAACTTAGTGATCGCGTCAAACATTTAAATATATAAGAATGTGCTGCAAGTTTAGTAGATTACGATGTATAAGCTGAAGTACTTAGAACTTACTTGATATAAGGTAGTATCTCAGGACAGTTATTCAACACATACCAAAACCATTTTGTCCAAATCTTTAGGTTTGTCCTCTTGTCGACTCTTCCCTGTAAGTCAAACAGAATAATCTAAAATATTGAGCCCGGGATTGTCTTCACCCGCCTCTTTGCTAAGCTGATCAGTTGTTTCAATGTATTTTGAGAAAAATGTCAACGCTTATGTAGCAATGTAGGCCTCTCCAATGGAACCCTCGGGTCTAGCTCTGTTCCTAACATAGCCCTTGAAAGTGCCTAGCCGCCTTTCAATAGGGTACATCTAGCCATACTGTACTAGACCTATAAGTAGTGCCTCATCAGGTAGATGAACAACCAAATGCACCATCACATCAAAGAAGGCTGGAGGATATATCTTCTCAAGGTCGCATAGGATAGTTGGTATCTTGTCTCTAAGACGCTCCAAAGCATCTATCCTGATATTTCTACTGCAGAGTTCCTTGAAGAATTGTCCCAACTCTGCAACTGCTCCGTATAAGTCAGGGCGGCCCAATCCTCTAAGGATAACAGGTAAAACCCTTTAAAGTAGGACATGGCAGCCATGTGTTTTCAACCCTTGTACCTTGTTTCCATCTGCACCGACTCTCCTTTCAGGGTTGGAAGCAAATCCATGTCGGAATATCACACGTGATAGGACCTCGCAGAATTCTTTTTGTTTTTACCTTGTCCAAGACGTACACAGCTGGTGCCATATCCCGTGGTTTACCTTCATCTTGCACCTGCAAATCCTGTCTGATACCCAGGTGTGTCAAATCAATCCTAGATTTTAAGGTATCTTTCGTCTTGCCTTCATTATTAAGAAGTGTGCCGATAATGCTGTCACATATATTTTTCTTGATGTGCATCACATCAAGATTATGCCGCAGATCTAAATCTTTCCAATACTCCAAGTCCCACAAAGTGGACCTACAGGTAAACAATAATCTCTCTTCTGCCCTGCCACGCTTCCTTTTCCCGCTACCATTACCATGATGGTTTCCTGGTGTAATATGCATGACCTTCTCTAATTCCACTTGCAACTCATTGGTGGTGAGCCTCTTTGGCGCATCACGGTTTTCATGCTTTGCATTGAACACATGTCTTCGGTATTTTCTAGGATGTGGTTTGTCCTTGGGAAGGAAACGACGGTGTCCAATGTAACATATCTTGCTAAGTATTGCGTATGACAGCAGATTCCTGTCACAGCGAACACATGCATTGTAACCATGTGTTGTTCGCCCTGACATAGTGCCCAAAGCCGGATAATCATGGATGCACCAAATTATAATAGCACGCAGAAAGAAATCAGCTGGTGGGCTGCTATATAGGTCTCTAGTGAGAACACCCCTCCATAGCTGTTGAAGTTCCTCAACAAGAGGCTCCATGAACAAATCAAAATCCTTTACAGGACTTTTTGGACCTGGGATGAGCAAGGCCATCATGTAGTTTGATTCTTTGGTGAAGACATTTGGAGGCATGTTGTAAGGGATAACAAGCACTGGCCACATGCTATATGTGGCGCTCTGGTGGCCAAATGGGTTAAATCCATCTGAAGCTAAGCCAAGTCTAATGTTTCTCGGGTCAGCAGCAAACTTTTTGTGTTTATGATTGAAGCTTTTCCACTCACTACCATGAGATGGATGGCTCATTACATTCTGATCTCTGTACTCCTGGTTCCTAGAATGCCATAGTACATTCTCTCTTGTTTCAGCATCATGAAACAACCTCTGCAATCTTGGTATAATTGGAAAATGTCTCAGAACATTATGAGGAATCCTCTTCACAGCATCGCCATCTTTCCATCTTGATGATTTGCATTTCGGGCATTCACTTAAGTTGGCATAATCCTTCCAGAACAGAACACAATTATTCTTACAAACATGGATCATATCATATCCAATTCTAACTTCACGAAGGAAATTCTTCATTTTACTCTAGGTGTGTGGCAGCTCAGACGCATCTGGGAAAGATTTACGGAAACCAGCCAACATCGCATTGAATGATTTGTTGGTCATCCACTCAGATGTTTTCACCTGAAGAAAGGTGACCATAGCTGAGAATACTGACAGCTTATTTCCTAGGGTGATAGCCATGTTGCATTGTTCCAACATGCGGGCCCACCATTTTTCTTCTACAGGTGAAAGTTCACGGAATGCACGAGCATTTCGTAGCATTGTTTCAATGTTGGTCAAACTCACTGGCTCCGCCACCACCACCTCCTCCTCCTCTTCCACCTGAGCATCAGGCAGATCAAGTTGGTGATCTGCTGCTTCCACGTAGTCAATAACATTGACGTTCACAGTTTCACCATGATGAACCCACCTAGTATATGTGACCTTCATCCCATACAAGTGTAGATGATTTTGCATAGTTGATTGGGGTCTTGTAACTGAATTCATACAACTGCTACATGGGCAGAGCACATCTGATTTTGGACCACCGTACTCAGCTCTGATAAAGTTCATGAAGTTTTCAACCCCCTCGACATATGCAACGGAGAATCTTCGAGCAGAAATTATCCAAGTCATGTCCATCTATTAGACATACAAATTAGTTCTTCTACTAATTATAGGAAAAACATATATGCTTTTTTATGAAGTCCAGAAAAAAAAATACCTAGGTCGATGTCTAAAGCTATGGCAAGATATTTGGACGAGTAGATCTAAGTAACGAAATATATGTAAAGCTAATTCAGCAAACAGATTTGAGTGCTAAATTATGGCAGGCTGTTTCAGCAGTCAATGAGGCCGAGCACACACCCATCAAACTATCGAAGGCCATCACAGCAACAAAGATCGAGTATAAAATGGTGTAGAGATATTTCACCTAACAGACTAGCTACTAGACCATGGCAATCTACGTCACAATAAATATATGGCAGGATATTTAAGCAACTAATCAGCCTTGGCATGCCATCTCAGCTAAGCAGATTGAGTGAAGAACAGGGCAAGGAAGCTTCTTAAGTAGAGCATATTGACTGTAAACTACTTCGGCAAACAGTGAGATTAACAGCGTCTATCAGCTAACATTCAGCGCTACATCGACATGCACAGGGCGTCAGTCTAGAATGCGCGTACAGTGGGAGAAGCTGACCGCCGTGCGTCTCCACACGAACGTCGCCAGTGGTGGCGGCGCTGACCGTCGTGCGCCTCCACAAGAACGTAGCCAGTGGTGGCGGTGCGGCTAGAGGACGACAGTCTATGAGAGCGTACTGTGGGAGCGGGAGGATCACCGTGCGCCCCCTCAACGAACTGCGGCGCTGACGTATCGGTGCGGTGGGGAGGGCGGCTTTGGCGGAGCGAATGGAGTGGAGGGGGATGGGGGGAGGGGGATTTGGGGAATATTAAAGGCTAGCTGGCCGAAGGGCGGTTGAATCGGGTTTGGCGGGAATTTTTGGATGGGGGGGAGGATTTTCGCGCGGTGGGCGGGGGGAGTTTGGTGCATTGTCGGTTTCTCCAAGTGCAGTCCCACGTGTCAGTAAAGAGGCAAGCCGAAGCGTGTTCCATTTGCATGAGCCGTGTGCAGGACCGAACGTGTGTGGGGTGCAATGCGACCGCGATAGGAGTGTTGCGAGTGTACCGCCTTTTTTCCTTTTAAACTAGGTGCTTCGCCCCCTCAAAAAAAATTTGTTGCTTCGCGCGATCCATCGATACTACTACTAGTAATCCGGTAATCCCGACTGAAACAGCACGGTCGGGTCTTTTCCTGCGCGATATGCTGGGAGGTTGGCTTAGTTGGGTTTTTTAGGACGAGTAATGCTACACCTATGTAATCCCAGTTACGTAATTAACATAATGTGAAACGTGTGAGTTGTTGATTGTAGATTGGGGGGAGGGAGAGGCCCACCACCATGAAAACCAGGGGAGGAGAGAGAGAGGCAATTTACGTTAACCCTTTTGTAGGTTCCCGTAGATGTAGAAAGATGTGAAATGCGTGAATGTGTAGTGGACGTACTATTGGAGTGCCTAAGATAAATTGTGTATGTATAGACCCTATCTGTTTATTTTACTTCGCATGTTAGCTTTGTCTCGGTTCAGTACAAAGCAGAGTTGGTGATGATGGTGTGCATGTCATCCTGCAATATAGGCCGTCCGATCTATATCTAACGGATAGGAAGGAAACTATGACAATTTACCCGCACTCCTCTCCACATTCGCAGATAAGGCTTTCCCGCGTTCATCCTTTTCTCCCACAAGATCTTGATTTTCCGTGCAACACACGGACATCTTGCTAGTACTCCTACAATATACTATATTATTGTGGAAGTTCATATACACCGGCCGAGATTAATGCAAACGCGTCAGATTTTCATTACATTTCAAACTTTTATAGGATAGAAAAATAAAAGAAACCCGACCATAAACCTATTCTACGGTGGCGACCGATGTCCTCCATCTGCGATCTCTATATACGGGGGCGGGGTTCAAGACCTGTGAAGTGAAGGTGCGGTCTCCGACGAGGAAGAGTAGAACACAGAATACGGACCGGCCAGTTGGCACACCATGCCCTGCCGCCTCCCATGACCTACTCATCCTCAAAGGAGTCCGCGACCTCAACGGTGCCGGACGTTGGACGGCGGCAAGTAGGACGCGTGTCTGACGGTGCTCCCGTCCTCGGCCGCCAGTGTGGCCACCACTTGTGCGGTCGCGTCTGCGTCCGGCTACGCCGCTATTGCGTCGCGAGATGTGACTTGAGCAAGGGCGTGATAACCCACAAGTGTAGGGGATCAATGGTAGCCTCTTTCAATAAGTAAGAGTGTCGAACCCAACGAGGAGCTAAAGGTAGAACAAATATTCCCTCAAGTTCTATCGACCACCGATACAACTCTATGCACGCTTGACGTTCGCTTTACCTAGAACAAGTATGAAACTAGAAGGACTTTGTAGGTGTTGTTGGATAGGTTTGCAAGAATATAAAGAGCATGTAAATAAAAAGTAGGGGCTATTTAGATAAAGAGGCAATAAAGTAAATATAGCGAGTGTGGAAAAGTGGTGGTAGGATTTGTGAAATTGTCCCTAAGCAATTGACTATGTTACTAGACCGATAGCAAGTTTTATGTGGGAGAGGCATAAGCTAACATACTTTCACTTCTTGGATCATATACACTTATGATTGGAACTCTAGCAAGCATCCGCAACTACTAAAGATCATTAAGGTAAAACCCAACCATAGCATTAAAGCATCAAGTCCCCTTTATCCCATACGCCACAACCCCCTTACTCGGGTTTATGATTCTGTCACTCAAGCAACCCACTATAAGCGAATCATGAACATATTGCAACACCCTACAGCGGGAATCCCCCACGCTTGCACGACATGGAGAGCACCATAGGACAACAACATAACCACAAGCAAATTAAACCAATCATAGCAATCACCGGTAGGACAACGAAAATCTACTCAGACATCATAGGATGGAAACACATCATTGGATAATAATATGAAGCATAAAACACCATGTTCAAGTAGAGGGTACAGAAGGTTGCGGGAGAGTGGACCGCTGAATATAGATGGAGGAAGGTGATGGAGATGTTGGTGAAGATGGCGGAGGTGTTGGTGTAGATCACGGTGATGATGATGGCCCCCGGCGGTGTTCCAGCGCCACCGGAAGCAAGGGGGAGAGAGAGCCCCCCTTCTTCTTCTTATTCCTTGACCTTATCCCTAGATGGGAGAAGGGTTTCCCCTCTGGTCCATGGCTCCCATGGCGCGGGAGGGGCGAGAGCCCCTCCGAGATTGGATCTGTCTCTCTGTCTCTCTCTATTTCTGCGCTCTCAGATTCTACCCTTTCACCGTTTCTTTTATATCCGGAGATCCGTAACTCCGATTGGGTTAAAACCTTCACCCAGATTTTTCTCCGAAAATTAGCTTTCTTGCGGCAAAAGAAGAGCGTAAACCACCTTACGGGGTGCCCACAAGGGTCAGGGGCGTGCCCCCTGCCTCGTGGCCGCCTCGGGCACCGTCTCGCGTTGATTCTTCCTCCCAAAAATCACAAATATTCCAAAAATATTCTCCGTCCGTTTTTATCCCGCTTGGACTCCATTTGATATGGGGTTTCTGCATAAAACATGCAACAAACAGGAACTGGCACTTGCTACGTCTTGAGATTGCGTTGGTTTTCCTTGAAGAGGAAAGGGTGATGCAACAAAGTAGCGTAAGTATTTCCCTCAGTTTTTGAGAACCAAGGTATCAATCCAGTAGGAGGCTCCTCAAAAGTCCCACGCACCTACACAAACAAACAATAACCTCGCAACCAACGCAATAAAGGGGTTGTCAATCCCTTCATGGCCACTTGCGAAAGTGAGATCTAATAGAGATAATATGATAAGATAAATATATTTTTGGTGTTTTATGACGTAGATTGGAAAAGTAAAGATGCAAATAAAAGTACATGATAAACTTATATGATAAAAGATAGACCCGGGGGCCATAGGTTTCACTAGTGGCTTCTCTCAAGATAGCATAAGTATTATGGTGGGTGAACAAATTACTATCGAGCAATTGGTAGAAAAGTGAATAACTATGAGATTATCTAGGCATGATCATGTATATAGGCATCACGCCCGTGACAAGTAGACCGACTACTGCCTGCATCTACTACTATTACTCCACACATCGATCGCTATCCAGCATACTTCTAGAGTATTAAGTTCATAAGAACAGAGTAATGCATTAAGAAAGATGACAAGATGTAGAGGGATAAACTCATGCAATATGATATAAACCCCATCTTTTTATCCTCCATGGCGACATACAATACGTGCCTTGCTGCCCCTGTTGTCACTGGGAAAGGACACCGCAAGATTGAACCCAAAGCTAAGCACTTATCCCATTGCAAGAAAGATCAATTTAGTAGGCCAAACCAAACTGATAATTCGAAGAGACTTGCAAAGATAACTTAATCATACATAAAAGAATCCAGAGGAGATTCAAATATTTCTCATAGATAAACTTGATCATAAACCCATAATTCATCGGATCTCGACAAACACACCGCAAAAAGAGTTACATTGAATAGATCTCCAAGAAGATCGAGGAGAACTTTGTATTGAGATTCAAAGAGAGAGAAGAAGCCATCTAGCTAATAACTATGGACCCGAAGGTCTATGGTAAACTACTCAAAACTCATCAGAAGGGCCTTGGAGATGATGTAGAGGCCCTCCGTGGTCGATGAGGGAGTCCTGGATTAGGGGGTATCCGGACAGCCGGACTATGTACATTGTCCGGACTATCGAAGCGTGAAGATACAAGACTCAAGACTTCGTCCCGTGTCCGGATGGGACTCTCCTTTGCGTGGAAGACAAGCTTGGCGATCCGGATATTGTGTTTCCTTCCTTGTAACTGACTCCATGTAAACCCTAGCCCTCTCCGGTGTCTATATAAACCGGAGAGGACGGTCCTTAGAAGGCCGATCACAATCACAATCATACCTTCATAGGCTAGCTCTTAGGGTTTAGCCTCTACGATCTCGTGGGAGATCTAGTCTTGTACTACTCATATCTTCAATATTAATCAAGCAGGAAGTAGGGTTTTACCTCCATCGAGATGGCCCGAACCTGGGTAAACATTGTGTCCCTCGCTTCCTGTTACCATCAGCCTAAGAGGCACAGATCGGGACCCCCTACCCGAGATCCGCCGGTTTTGACACTGACATTGGTGCTTTCATTGAGAGTTCCTCTGTGCCGTGGCTTCAAGGCTTGATGGCGTCTTCAATCGTCTACAACACAGTCCAGGGTGACACTTTTATCCCCGGAAAAATCTTCGTATTCGGCGGCTTCGCACTGCGGGCCAATTCGCTTGGCCATCCGGAGCAGATTGACAGCTACACCCTTGGCCACCAAATCAGGTTTGGAAACTTGAACTATACGGTGGATATTCACGGAGACTTGATCTTCGATGGATTCGGCCCTGTGCCGGGAGAGCCAGACAGTCCCGACGGGCACGGCCTAGACCTGCTATCGGACAATGCTCGGAACGTCATCCCTGCAATAGCCTCAGATCTAAATCTAGAACAAGTTGTGTTGCCGAAGGACGGAGGGATAGACCCTGCCCCGCAGGCCGCACACTCATTGGCGGTGGAGCCGAACACAGGTCTCTCCTCTGTGAAGACCTGTAACCCCGGACCCCCGGACTCGTATCCGGTTGTTGGTTCCGGTCCGCACACCCTCGAGCCAGCCGAGCCAGGTTGGGCTCCGATAATGGAGTTTACTGCTGAGGACATCTTTCAACACTCGCCCTTTGGCGACATGTTGGACTCATTAAAGTCTCTCTCTCTGTCAGGAGACTCTGGGCCGAACTATGTCCGGCTTGAGTGGGAGGCAGGCGATGAAGGAATTCACTGTCCACCCACCACCCACTTGATTGCCATGATCGATGACTTAACCGACATGCTGGACTTCGAGTTCGAACACATCAACGGCATGGATGACAATGCCGGAGACGTACAGGAGCCACCTCTCACAGGGCGGTGGACAGCCACCTCTTCACACGATATATACATGGTGGACACTCCGAAAGAAACCAATGGCGATGAGGCAACGAAGGATAACCCCTCCAAGAAGAAAGCAAAGCATGGGCGTCTCCTGCGCCGCTCCAAGCCCCGCCAAGATAATACCGGCACCGGAAACGAAAACAATCCGGACAGTGCCGATGATGAATACAACCCTGAACAGCCCGCCTTTGAGCAAGCCGAATAGGAAGACGGGCATGACAACCCAGATGAACAGGCGACTGACGGGTAGCCGGAGGAGGACAATTACATGCCCTCCCTCCGAAGATGAGATTAGCCTCGGCGACGATGAGTTCGGCATACCCGAGGACCCTGCGGAGCAGGAGCGCTTCAAGCGCCGGCTTATTGCCACTACGAGAAGCCTGAAGAAGAAGCAGCTGGAGCTCCAAGCTGATCAAGACCTGCTCACAGATAGATGGACAGAAGTCCCGGCAGCCGAGGAATATGGACTCGAATGCCACATGGCCGACCGGCCGCCTCGAGGCCGGGATAAAAAGGCATATCAGCCCGAATACCAGCCCACACCCCCGCGCCAGTTTACTACGGCTCGGGGCTGTCAGGACCCCGACTCGATGTCACATCGATCTAGCCGGTAACACCTCATATCACTTTGCGGCCTCACGCACGGTATCCCCACGGGTGTCGCCTTACCTTTGCCCGGGACCGTTTGCGCCTTTTGGCTCACGTATATGATAGTGTCACTAGCATCCATATGATAAGGAGCCCGGGCTGACATGACTAGTCGTAAACCCAAAGTGGCACAGACTTACAGGGACAGGCATCCATGACCCAGCTTCGAACGTGTCGGTCATCAGCAAGTGGGTCCGGGCTGTAGCACTGGGCTAGCAGGACTCCGGTAACCGGGCTGAAGCGGGCTAACAGGACTCCGGTACTCAATGCGTGACATTTCCCTAAAGGGACAGACACCGGAACGAAGAAGGACACATGCCGGCCAGCCTAAGTGTTCCAGAGCAGTAGCAAGCTACCATGGCTCAGCGGTAACACTAGGAGACATTTCCCGGTAAGAGAGGCTACTAAAGATAAACAACTAGATAGTCAGATCCCACACATACCAAGCATTTCAATCATACACACAATATGCTCGATATGTGCAAATACAACAAGGCATCACAACATGACTCTATGACACAAGTACTTTATTTAAGGCTCAGAGAACCATACATAACATACACAAGGTACGGGTCTCACGACCCAGCACTCAAGTCATACAGTCATACAAACCAGCAGCGGAAGTAACTTGTCTGAGTACAGACAACTAGAAAGATAAAAGAGGCTTGGAAAGCCTAGCTATACTACGTGGTCCTTCACAAGCTCAGGATCACCACCTGGGCCTTTAGCCTACTCGTTGATGTCAACGTCTACGTAGAACCTATCAGAAGGGGTTGCAGCGTCTTCTGTAAAATGTAAATTATAGCAACATGAGTACAAAGGTACTCAGCAAGACTTACATCAGAACCTAAATACATGCATATTATCAAGAAGGGTTGGTGGAGTTATTGCAGCAAGCCAGCTTTGACTCTTGGCTAGGCTAACCTACGAGACTCCAACTTGAAATGGTTTGGCGTACACGAGTCCACTACTCACCACTTCAATACACTACCGAGGATCCACCTCCGTCTTCCTACGGAAGAGCCATCCTCGGCACTCACACTTATCTTGAGGCTTTTAGTAGTTTCCATTTACTTGTCTATGAACTGTACAGGCAACCAAGTAGTCCTTTACCGCGGACGCGGCTATTCGAATAGATCATGATAACCCTGCAGGGGTGTACTTCTTCATACATGTTTCCACCACTTAGCGTCTGCACACGACATGTGCTCGGCAGACTTCAAGCGAAAGCCGACGTGGGTGTAGACCACGACCTACCTAAACACTTAAGTCTCTAGTCCAGGTTTATTGCCTATCCAGGTTCCATCCGCAGGGAGTCCGGCCGAGGTTTCCCATACGGCCCCGAACGATGTGAACACGGTTCCCGAGATACCTAACGGGTATTCGGTACACCGTGCCACGTACCTACCGCATCACAGCCCACCCCTACGGTCAGCGCTGTCCACGGCCTCCAGTAGGCTACAAACACCAGAAACTACTTGCAACTCCTGGACAGAGAGCTAGGGTGATTAAGAAGTCGAGCGGGGTCATATTTCAGGGCCCAATGCATGGTAGTAGCTGTATCTTAAATCACACATACAGATCTCAGTGCTTAGGGTCGGCTTCAATGAAACAACCCACCATGTACTCCTACATGGCCTCTCATCGATACCTTTACCAAATCGTGTTCACCACACCACTCTCATTACCGACATAATCATTTCACTCTAGCCATCACCCAGATGAACCAGACCTGACACGACTCTAAGCATAGCAGGCATAGCAAGGTAGGATCAACACATACATATGGCTCAATCAACTCCTACACATGCTAGTGGGTTTCATCTAGTTACTGTGGCAATGACAGGTCATGCAGAGGAAATGGGTTCAACTACCGTAGCACACAGCAGATTGAAAAGCGTTGTCTTAATGCAGTAAAAGAGAGCAGGAGCGAGAACATGGGATTGTATCGATATGATCAAATGGTTGGTTGCTTGCCTGATGGTTCGATGCACTGATACGGTTCTTCGTTAGGGTAATCACGATACTCCTCGGAGGCAGAACCTGTCGCAAAGGACACCGGTACACAACCATCACCAAACAATGTGCAACAATATGATGCATGCATGAAACATGGCAATATGAGTGTGTTGGGCTAATGCAACTAAAACCAGAGGGGTTTGAACCAATTTGAATCAAAGATTCAAATTTCAAACTCAAACATGGCCTTTTAAAGTGCTTTTCCTTGTTCTGCATTAAACATCAAGTTAACTTGGTTAATCATGCATGAAAATAGCACAGATGGATAGATTGGATTTTTCTGATCATTTTTCATATATAATTTGTCTGATTTGGAGTTACAGAATAAAAGTTATGAATTTTTGAAGTTTAAACTATATTCTGAAATTTCCTATATTAGAATAATTCCAGAAAATCAATTATTGCGTCAGCCTGACGTCAGTGTGACGTCAGCAGGTCAACGGAACACGTCCGGTCAAACCTGACAGTGGGTCCCGCATGTCAGGGTGATTATTTTAATTAAATTTTAATTAAAACTAAACCTGTTTAATTAACAGGGCTGGGCCCCACCTGTCATTGACTCAGGGGAGTCAACCAGGGCCCACCCGTGGTCAAACCCGGGTCGGCTGCACCGGCTTTAGCCGCCGGCGAGCCCGACGCGGCGACGGGAGTGGTTTTGGCCGTTTCGGCCACCAAATGGGTCGCGGAGACCACCGGAGTGGAGCTGAGGACAAGCCGCAGCTCTTGGTGGAGTCCGTTGGGGTCGGGGTGGCCGGAGTTGGCGCCGGCGACGACTTTGGCGGCCACCGGGGTTCGGCCGAAGATGAACTTGGCGCTAGAGGGGTCGGTGAGGCTCGGGGAGTGGCTAGCTAGGTGCTGCGGGACTCGGTGAGTAAGATGGACACCAGCTTGTGGCCGGAGGGTGGCCGGAAGCACGTCGGCGACGAGATCCGTGGCGGTGCGGGCGTGTGATCCTCGTGCGGTGGCTACACGGCTCGGGAATGAGGGAGGGAGGGTCGGAGGAGTAGCTAGGCTCACAGCGCTCCCGTAGAGGCCACCGGCGGGGTCGGGGACGAGCTGAGGCGGCGACGGCGTTGAAGGGGATCTCCGGCGACGGCGAGCTCGGGCAAGGTCGGTGCGGTGGTCTCGGGCCGCTCGAGCACACGGGGCTCGGCTAGCTCGATGAAGTGGACGGCGGCGGAGCTCCTGGACACGGCGGCACGGCGTGGGGTTGACGGAGGGCGTGGCTACGGCGAGGGGG
>NC_057801.1:745213214-745223310 GCF_018294505.1 Triticum aestivum
GGGAGAGCGAGGGAGAGGAGCTGGAGAGGAGAGGGGGTGTCTGGGAGGTTCGGGAGAGAGAGAGAGGCCGATTCACGGCGTTAGCCGGGCGAGGGAGGCGGCGAGGCGGCGAGCAGGTGCGTGGCACCCATGCGGTGCTCGCCGTCGAGCACCTGCCTGCCTGCCTGGCCGGCAAGCAGCTCGCTGGCGCGGTGCTGGGCTGGGCCGGCAGGTGGGCCGGGTGCTGGGCGCCAGGTAAGCTTTTTCCATTTTCTTTCTGTTTTCTGTTTTTTAATACTTCTGCAACTTTGTTGAATTAAATAAAATACTTAGGCTACTCCTAAAATCACCAAACTACTCCTGGTCCATAGTTGGATTATTTCCAACATGAAACATTTTAGTTTGGAGATATTTGAGCATTTAAATATTTTATATAATTTTAAATGCCCAAATTCAATTATTTATGATTTAATTCAAAAACCCTAAGATGGCCTAGGAAAATGTGCATCACTTTTGGCAGAGGTTCTGAACCAAGACAAAAATGATGGGCATTTTAGAAGGGTATTTCAGGTTCATTGAAAAAGTTTTTAGTAAACCCTAATTGGTTTCAGAGGGGACTGGGGGTTCTGTCATCCCCATTTCAGGTTTCTGATGAAAAAGTGAACATGATGGAACACTCCAATGCATGACTAACTAGGATCTGATAACTCACCCCCACTCAAAAGAATCTCGTCCCGAGATTTGGGTTCCTTCGGGAAGAAGGCGGGATACTCGAGTCGAAGACGATCCTCCCTTTCCCAAGTTGCTTCATCCTCAGAATGGTGCGACCATTGAACTTTGAGAAACTTGATATTATGACGTCGAGTGGTACGCTCGGCCTGATCGAGGATACGAATGGGGTACTCTCGATATGTAAGATTATCTTGGAGATCAAGCGTTTCGTGGTCCACTCCACGGATAGGATCCGAGAAGCAACGCCTGAGTTGAGAAACATGGAAGACATCGTGGACTCTGGAGAGGTGCGGAGGTAGTTCCAACTGGTAGGCAACTTCTCCTCGTTTGGCGAGAATGCGAAAAGGTCCAATGTAACGAGGAGCCAATTTGCCTTTGATACCGAAACGATGGGTTCCCTTCAGAGGGGTAACCCGAAGGTAAGCCTTCTCGTCAATCTCGAAAGTCATAGCCTTATGTTTTCGGTCATATTGACTCTTCTGACGGGATTGGGCTGTTTTCAACTTTTCACGAACGATGCGAACTTGCTCTTCTGCTTCTTGAATCATATCCGGGCCAAAGAATTGTCTTTCCCCGGTTTCTGACCAGTTAAGGGGTGTTCGACACCATCGTCCATAGAGAACTTCAAAAGGGGCTTTACCCAGGCTAGATTGATAGCTGTTGTTGTAAGCGAATTCAGCAAATGGAAGGCACTTCTCCCAATCCATTCCGAATGAGATAACAGAGGCTCGAAGCATGTCTTCTAGAATCTGGTTGACGCGTTCCACTTGACCACTCGACTGAGGGTGGAAAGCGGTGCTAAAGGAGAGACGGGTTCCCATAGCATTTTGGAAACTTTCCCAAAATCGAGAGGTGAAAAGACTTCCTCGATCCGAGTTAATTTCCAAAGGAACACCATGGAGAGACACTATCCGGGAGATGTATAAGTCTGCCAACTGACTAGCGGTTATACTCTCACGAACAGGTAAGAAATGGGCTACTTTGGAAAGACGATCGACAACGACGAAAATAGCATTATTCCCTCTCTTGGTCCTGGGAAAACCGGTAATGAAATCCATACCAATTTTATCCCATTTCCATTCAGGAATAGCTAGGGGTTGAAGGGTGCCAGCAGGCCGTTGATGCTCTGCTTTTACACGACGACAGACGTCGCAATTAGCAATATACTGAGCAATCTCTCTCTTCATCCTAGTCCACCAGAACCTCTGGCGTAGGTCCTGATACATCTTGGTACTACCCGGATGAATGGTGAGAGGAGATTCATGAGCCTCCTTAAGGATCAACTGCCGTAGATGCTGGTTCTTGGGAACCACTAAACGGTTCTCAAAGTACACAGCACCATGATCATTTATGGAGAAACAACTAGCACCTCCACTAGCAATGTTCTCCTTGATCTTAGCTATTCCCTTATCTCGCTTCTGGGCAGCGATGATTTGATCCGTAAGAGTAGGTTTCGCCACCAAGGTGGAAAGAAATCCTTGAGGAACAATGTGAAGGTTAAGCTTCCGAAATTCCTCATGGAGAAGCGGTTGACTTTGTTGTAACATCAGGTTGTTACAATAAGATTTACGACTTAGCGCATCAGCCATGACGTTGGCTTTCCCTGGGGTGTAAGTTATTCCTAAGTCGAAATCTGTGATCAACTCAACCCAACGTCTTTGCCTGAGATTCAAATCCGGTTGGGTGAAAATGTACTTCAGACTTTGGTGATCGGTGAATATTTCGCAACGGTTACCGAGGAGGTAATGTCGCCAGGTCTTAAGTGCATGGACTACGGCTGCAAGCTCTAGATCATGGGTAGGATAATTCTCCTCATGTGGGTGCAATTGCCGTGAGGCGTAAGCAATTACGTGTCGATCTTGCATGAGGATGCAACCTAGTCCTTGTCGCGAGGCGTCGCAGTAGATAACAAAGTCCTTGGAGAAGTCTGGCGGTACCAGTACGGGAGCAGAAGTCAGGCGTCTTTTCAGTTCCTGAAAGCTGTGCTCACATTGTGGAGTCCATTCGAACTTCTTATCTTTCTTGAGGAGTTCGGTTAGAGGTTTGGCAACTTTGGAGAAGTTCTCGACAAAGCGACGACAATAGCTCGCTAAGCCCAGAAAACTCCGAACTTGCTTGACCGATTCAGGTGGAGTCCAATTAAGGACGGCTTGAACTCGCTCAGGGTTAACAGCAATACCTTTACCAGATATTACATGACCCAGATAGGTCACTTCTGACAACCAAAATTCACATTTAGAGAATTTGGCATAAAGACGATGCTCTCGAAGTTTCGTCAACACTAGCCTTAGATGTTCGGCATGTTCTTCCTCGACGAGTATATCATCGAGGTAAACCACGACGAATTTATCCAAATACTCCATGAAGATTGAGTTCATTAACCGAGAAAAAGTGGCTGGAGCGTTGGTTAAACCGAAGGACATGACGGTGTACTCGTATTGGCCATAACGAGTAACAAAGGCCGTTTTAGGAATGTCCCCGTTCCTGATTTTGATTTGATGGTAGCCCAACCTCAAATCCATTTTGGAGAAGACTGAGGATCGAGCGAGCTGATCATACAGGTCGTTGATCCTGGGGAGCGGATATTTGTTCTTGATTGTGACCAAATTGACAGGTCGATAATCTACAACCATCCGGTCCGTACCATCCTTCTTCTTGATGAAGAGGACGGGGCAAGCCCACGGAGATGAAATAGGTCGGATGAAACCCTTGCTCAAGGACTCATCGAGTTGTTTCTTAAGCTCGGCTAGTTCTAGTGGTGCCATCTTATAGGGTCTTCTGGCAATCGGAACGGTTCCTGGAATGAGGTCTATTACGAACTCAACATCCCTGTCAGGTGGAACACCTGGCAATTCCTCTGGGAAGACATCCGGGAAGTCACGGACTACCGGAACGTCCTCAAGGTCTGGCAAAGGGCTGGCGTTAAGAGAATATAACTGTCGCTCGGCTATTCGGGTCAAGACATTGACTATCTTCCCTGAAGGATGGGTAAGTTGAACAGTCCTAGTGAAGCAATCAATTTGGGCATGATGAACTGACATCCAGTCCATACCCAAAATGATATTAATATCTGAAGATTTAAGGGCTATCAAAGATGCGAGGAAAACTAGTCTGTCGACTTGGATTTCATTTCCATGGCTTACTCTAGAAGTTTGCCATTTGGATCCCGGAGTTTGAATTACCATAGAGGTTGGCATGTCACAGAATGCGATGTTATGCAGACGAGCATAATTTTCGGATATAAAAGAATGAGAGGCTCCTGTATCGAAAAGAACAGATGCCGGGTGGCAATTAACAAGAAGCGTACCAAGAACGACGTTGGGATCCTCTTGAGCTTCCTCGGCAGAGATACAGTTGACATGGCCACGTGAGGCGGTGGCCGGCTTGGCGTGGAACACTTTCCCTGTCGACTTGCCACGGCCAACAGCTTTAGCAGATTGGTTGGGGTTGGTCTGGGGACACTCACGCATATAGTAACCAGATTCCCCACACTTGAAACAAGTCACGGAGCTGGTACGTGGAGGAGCATTGTTGGTTGGACCACCATAGGACTTGGCTGGTGCAGACTGTTGAACAGGGCGAGGTGCCTGGAAGGATGGCCTCGGTGTGAACCTGGGTGGCAGGGCAGTGTTGTGCACCCACACGCGGCGCTTCTGAGGACCAGCACCGGATGAGGAACCCAGGTCACGTCCATGCTTACGTGTTGCGTCATAATCAGTCTGACCAGTCTCAACACTGATGGCCTTGTTAACAAGCTTCTGAAAAGATGTGCACTCATGCAGACGGAGGTCGCGGCGAAGCTCAGGACTAAGTCCCTTACGGAACCTTGCTTGCTTCTTAGCATCAGTAGAAACTTCCTCAGTTGCATATCGTGCGAGGTTACCAAACTCCCTGCTATAAGCATCCACAGAGAGTCGGCCTTGGGTGAAATTGCAAAATTCCTCACGTTTACGGTCCATGAGACCCTCCGGAATGTGATGTTCACGGAAAGCCTCACTAAATTCAGCCCAGGTAGTGACATGGCCCGCTGGGCGCATAGCTCCATAATTCTCCCACCATAGACTGGCGGGGCCTTCAAGATGATATGCAGCAAAGGTGACCTTGTCAGCCTCAGCTACTAGCGCAGAACGCAGTTTGTGAGAAATACTGCGAAGCCAGTCATCAGCGTCGAGAGGCTCGACGGAGTGGTGGAACATGGGTGGATGTAATTTGATGAAATCACTGAGTGACACCACGTTAGACCTCTGATGGTGTGTTGTGTTCTGTTCAATACGCTCCAACAAACGGTTAGTCTCCCGCTTGTTTCTTTCGGCTTCCATCATAACCTCGCTAGGGAAGGAGGATGAGGCAGATTTGCATTCCTGACTTCGCTGCCTTCGGCCTGCTCTTGGGGAGCAGGGTTAGTGCGCGTGTTGACCATCCTAGGTAAACAAGACAATGATTTAGTCAGAATGATAAAATTCCAACATAGGATACAAAATGTAAGGAATAACTCGAAATGCAAGATGATCATCCGTATGACATGGTAGATACAGAAACTGCTCCTTTATTCCATCGTCATACACACCATACAGGGTTTAGTACAAGATCAAACAAAGTACTATTACGGTGAGAAGAGGATTACATCTCATCGGAGGCATCCCAAGCTCCTATACATTATTTTTCTACACCTCCGAAAGGCGATACAAACTAGGTCATATCCCACGAGTCACGCAGGACGATAGACGACACAGCTAACACGAACTAGTGATACTACTACTAACTCAGACCGATCCGTAGTAGTCCTCGTAGAAGTCACCTCCATAGCCTGGAAGCTCAACATGATCATCCGGAAACAGACGATCTCGCGGAGCTTGTGGACCATAGGGGCTAGGATGGGGTCTTGGACCAACAGACGGTGGCCTGCGGGGACCGCGAGGTGGGGTGATGCCTCCTACATCACGCCAACCCATCACGTCTGGCAGAGCAGATCTCATAGGATAGAGATCGCGCATATCCGAATATCCAGCTTGCACCGCCGGTGCAAACCGAGTCAATGTGGCCCAATGGTCAGCACGGGTATTGAAGAGCTCTAACCTCAAGGCCCGATTTTCACGGTCCTTATCCTCGAGCATCTCAGCAGTGGTGCGAGTCCGTGAATCCTCCTGAGTGGGGTCAGCATAGATAGCCTGGAGATACCCTTGTGCTCCCGGAAGTGATCCTGGCATGTACCGGAAATCAGAGTCCCGAAATAGACCAGATCTGACTCGCATAATGGTCATCATAGAGTAGACGGCGTCCTGCACAGCCATCTCAATAGTAACCCCGAGTCCATAGGAGCAGTGAAGGGGCTCGGTGGACCCAGGATAAGATGGAAATATCCTGACAGTGCAGAGATACTGGCTTTGATTAAAGTCTCGGAATTGCTCTTCGACCGTGTACTCAGGATACCAACGGTATCCAGCCTCGGTCATTACCCTGACCAACATGGCAGTATGGCCGGGTACATCTAGGCATCGAGTCAGGCGAACCACTTGATTGAGGTCGCGAGTGGCCATCTGAAAGCACAATCATAATGCAAAGGCATTAGAATTTCTAGCAAAATTTCGGCAGCATAACAGCTGTAAATGCTCAAAAAGGATTTTGAGACATTTGACAAAGGATTTCATACACACTCAACATCATCATATCAAAGTTCTGAATCCATCCTAACAACATAACGTGGTAGTAGAACTGAACTAGGCTTGTATCCATCAACCCTATAAGGTACTACTGATTAGTAACACGTGATCCTGATAGAAAGAATAGATCCTAATTCCTTAACCCCCGGTGGAAGGATAGACTGACTCAGATCAGAATGTCATAAGATAAAGGAGTAAAAAGAGCCTTACGTTCCAACCCACAAACAATTCCCCTACATATAACTAAAGAATTTCTAGACTCAACATCGACCAGTTTGGATTGGAGAACCTACAGGCAGTCCGGCTCTGATGCCAACGCTATCAGGACCCCGACTCGAAGTCACATCGATCTAGCCGGTAACACCTCATATCACTTTGTGGCCTCACGCACGGTATCCCGACGGGTGTCGCCTTACCTTTGCCCGGGACCGTTTGCGCCTTTTGGCTCACGTATATGATAGTGTCGCTAGCATCCATATGATAAGGAGCCCGGGCTGACATGACTGGTCGTAAACCCAAAGTGGCACAGACTTACAGGGACAGGCATCCATGACCCAGCTTCGAACGTGTCGGTCATCAGCAAGTGGGTCCGGGCTGTAGCACTGGGCTAGCAGGACTCCGGTAACCGGGCTGTAGCGGGCTAACAGGACTCCGGTACTCAATGCGTGACATTTCCCCGAAGGGACAGACACCGGAACGAAGAAGGACACATGCCGGCAAGCCTAAGTGTTCCAGAGCAGTAGCAAGCTACCATGGCTCGGCGGTAACACTAGGAGACATTTCCCGGTAAGAGAGGCTACTAAAGATAAACAACTAGATAGTCAGATCCCACACATACCAAGCATTTCAATCATACACACAATATGCTCGATATGTGCAAATACAACAAGGCATCACAACATGACTCTATGACACAAGTACTTTATTTAAGGCTCAGAGAACCATACATAACATACACAAGGTACGGGTCTCACGACCCAGCACTCAAGTCATACAGTCATACAAACCAGCAGCGGAAGTAACTTGTCTGAGTACAGACAACTAGAAAGATAAAAGAGGCTTGGAAAGCCTAGCTATACTACGTGGTCCTTCACAAGCTCAGGATCACCACCTGGGCCTTTAGCCTACTCGTTGATGTCAACGTCTACGTAGAACCTATCAGAAGGGGTTGCAGCGTCTTCTGTAAAATGTAAATTATAGCAACATGAGTACAAAGGTACTCAGCAAGACTTACATCAGAACCTAAATACATGCATATTATCAAGAAGGGCTGGTGGAGTTATTGCAGCAAGCCAGCTTTGACTCTTGGCTAGGCTAACCTACGAGACTCCAACTTGAAATGGTTTTGCGTACACGAGTCCACTACTCACCACTTCAATACACTACCGAGGATCCACCTCCGTCTTCCTACGGAAGAGCCATCCTCGGCACTCACACTTATCTTGAGGATTGTAGTAGTTTCCATTTACTTGTCTATGAACTGTATAGGCAACCAAGTAGTCCTTTACCGCGGACGCGGCTATTCGAATAGATCATGATAACCCTGCAGGGGTGTACTTATTCATACATGTTTCCACCACTTAGCGTCTGCACACGACATGTGCTCGGCAGACTTCAAGCGAAAGCCGACGTGGGTGTAGACCACGACCTACCTAAACACTTAAGTCTCTAGCCCAGGTTTATCGCCTATCCAGGTTCCATCCACAGGGAGTCCGGCCGAGGTTTCCCATACGGCCCCGAACGATGTGAACAGGGTTCCCGAGATACCTAACGGGTATTCGGTACACCGTGCCACGTACCTACCGCATCACAGCCCACCCCTACGGTCAGCGCTGTCCACGGCCTCCAGTAGGCTACAAACACGAGAAACTACTTGCAACTCCTGGACAGAGAGCTAGGGTGATTAAGAAGTCGAGCGGGGTCATATTTCAGGGCCCAATGCATGGTAGTAGCTGTATCTTAAATCACACATACAGATCTCAGTGCTTAGGGCCGGCTTCAATGAAACAACCCACCATGTACTCCTACATGGCCTCTCATCGATACCTTTACCAAATCATGTTCACCACACCACTCTCATTACCGACATAATCATTTCACTCTAGCCATCACCCAGATGAACCAGACCTGACACGACTCTAAGCATAGCAGGCATAGCAAGGTAGGATCAACACATACATATGGCTCAATCAACTCCTACACATGCTAGTGGGTTTCATCTAGTTACTGTGGCAATGACAGGTCATGCAGAGGAAATGGGTTCAACTACCGTAGCACACAGCAGATTGAAAAGCATTGTCTTAATGCAGTAAAAGAGAGCAGGAGCGAGAACATGGGATTGTATCGATATGATCAAATGGTTGGTTGCTTGCCTGATGGTTCGATGCACTGATACGGTTCTTCGTTAGGGTAATCACGATACTCCTCGGAGGCAGAACCTGTCGCAAAGGACACCAGTACACAACCATCACCAAACAATGTGCAACAATATGATGCATGCATGAAACATGGCAATATGAGTGTGTTGGGATAATGCAACTAAAACCAGAGGGGTTTGAACCAATTTGAATCAAAGATTCAAATTTCAAACTCAAACATGGCCTTTTAAAGTGCTTTTCCTTGTTCTGCATTAAACATCAAGTTAACTTGGTTAATCATGCATGAAAATAGCACAGATGGATAGATTGGATTTTTCTGATCATTTTTCATATATAATTTGTCTGATTTGGAGTTACAGAATAAAAGTTATGAATTTTTGAAGTTTAAACTATATTCTGAAATTTCCTATATTAGAATAATTCCAGAAAATCAATTATTGCGTTAGCCTGACGTCAGTGTGACGTCAGCAGGTCAACGGAACACGTCCGGTCAAACCTGACAGTGGGTCCCGCATGTCAGGGTGATTATTTTAATTAAAGTTTAATTAAAACTAAACCTGTTTAATTAACAGGGCTGGGCCCCACCTGTCATTGACTCAGGGGAGTCAACCAGGGCCCACCCGTGGTCAAACCCGGGTCGGCTGCACCGGCGTTTAGCCTCCGGCGAGCCCGACGCGGCGGCGGGAGTGGTTTTGGCCGTTTCGGCCACCAAATGGGTCGCGGAGACCACCGGAGTGGAGCTGAGGACAAGCCGCAGCTCTTGGTGGAGTCCGTTGGGGTCGGGGTGGCCGGAGTTGGCGCCGGCGACGACTTTGGCGGCCACCGGGGTTCGGCCGAAGATGAACTTGGCGCTAGAGGGGTCGGTGAGGCTCGGGGAGTGGCTAGCTAGGTGCTGCGGGACTCGGTGAGTAAGATGGACACCAGCTTGTGGCCGGAGGGTGGCCGGAAGCACGTCGGCGACGAGATCCGCGGCGGTGCGGGCGTGTGATCCTCGTGCGGTGGCTACACGGCTCGGGAATGAGAGAGGGAGGGTCGGAGGAGTAGCTAGGCTCACAGCGCTCCCGTAGAGGCCACCGGCGGGGTCGGGGACGAGCTGAGGCGGCGACGGCGTTGAAGGGGATCTCCGGCGATGGCGAGCTCGGGCGAGGTCGGTGCGGTGGTCTCGGGCCGCTCGAGCACACGGGGCTCGGCTAGCTCGATGAAGTGGACGGCGGCGGAGCTCCTGGACACGGCGGCACGGCGTGGGGTTGACGGAGGGCGTGGCTACGGCGAGGGGGTGGCGGCGATGGCGTCGACCATGGCGTGGGAGAGCGAGGGAGAGGAGCTGGAGAGGAGAGGGGGTGTCTG